>NC_133620.1:122026985-122179218 GCF_048593235.1 Sminthopsis crassicaudata | reverse complement strand
TTTTTTTGGCCTTCTCTGTCTTGGGACTTGAGATTGGTATTTTGGGACTATTCAGGATTTGTTATTAAGATTATGAACTAAACATTAGAATGTATTCTTTCTCTGCAGAGGAAACCTCATAAGGATTAATGAACTGGAAACATTAAACATATAGTTTAAAGAGTACTTCACTGGGCAGGAAGATAAGAATACTATATTACTGATTTCTGGTCAAAGAGTTCAAGAAAGGATGGAGTCTGAGAAAAATGATGTCTCACCATTCTAAATTAAAGAAAAGTCCTTTGGCCTAATGGTTTAGTAGGTCAGGAGATTTGATGGAACAAGAAATAGAGAATGGTATAAAAAAAGAAAGAATAATTTGGAAAACCCCCCATTTTGATATCTTCAAATTTTAGGGGAAGCCCTATATTGTTAGCTTATTGGTTTTTTTTTTTTTTTCTTACTATTTCTTAGGCTTAGAAATTGTTTTGAGAATTAATGCTACTCTAACCCTTAAGTGGGGATAGGATATGCTTTGACAAAGTGCAGAGCCAGTTACTCCTTCTTGGATCTTTTCCATTTTATTAGAGTGGGACTACCTTTCTCAACTTCTCCCTGAGGGTTTGACTTTCTCTGTAGTCAACTTTCTCAACTCCGCCTCTTAGATGAATGCTTTCTCTTTCTTTTGTTTTCTTTCTTTCTTTCTTTCTTTTTTAAAGGTAGATTTTTGCTTTGACATTGTTTTCCCCTTTCCCTCCCATATCTCTCACCTTTCTCCAGCTAGACAATCATCCCTTATATTAAAAAAAAAATTTTTTTTTGAGGCAAATAGGGACTTGTCCTGGGTCACACAGCTAGTAAGTGTCAACTGTCTGAGTCAGGATTTTAATTTAAGTGCTCCTGACTCCAGAGCTAGTGCTCTATCCATTGTGCCACCTAGTTGCTCCTAAAGATTTTTTTTTTTTAAAGAAAGAAAAAGGAGAGAAGAAAAATCTAGTAAAACCAATAAACATATTTTAAAAAAAAACCTGATGCAATATACAATATTCCATACTCATGGACACTGACCTCTATAATATTCCAGTACTTCTGCAAAGAATAAGAGTTTGAGAGAAGTGATTTTTCATATCTCTTTTTTGGGGCCAGTCTTGAGTAACTCCAGAGCTAGTACTCTATTCATTGTGCCACCTACTTGCTCCTAAAGATTTTTTTTAAGGGGGGGGGGAAAGGAGAGAAGAAAATTCTAGTAAAACCCACGAATATATATATATATATGTATATATATATATATATTTAAAGCTGATGCTATATACAATATTCCATTCTCATGGACACTGACCTCTACAATATTCCATACTCATGAACATTGATTTCTGCTAAAAGTAAGAGTTTGGGGAGAAGTGATTTTTCATATCTCTTTTTTGGGGGCCAGTCTTGTTTATTATTTTGCTACAACCAGTCTCTATTGTTTTGTGATTGTTATTTTTAATTAATTGTATTGTAGTTATTATGTATATTGTTTTCTTTGATGTGTTTTCTTCACCTTGCATCATCTACTCTCTTTTCATCTTTCTCTTTACATCAAGCTCACTGTTTCTTATAGTATGTAGTAACATTCTATTAGATTTATGTATCACAATTTTTTTAGTTGTCTAGTAATCCCTTATGAAATCTTTTTTTTTTTTTTTTTAAAGTGACCTTCTTCAGGGTAAACCTAATAGTGGAGTAAAATCTTTGGGTCAAAGGGGCTGAACATTTTAATAATTTTATTTGCATAATTCCTTTCCAAAGGAAATTTCTTTTCCAAATTCCTTTCCAAAATGGTAGGACAAGTTTGCTGTTCTACCAGTAATGCATTAGTGTCCCTCTCTAATGATTTTATTGTCAAACTTGTCTTAGGGAGACAGTGGAAAGAGGTGATTAAAAAGATCTCCTCTTCCTCTTCCTCCTCTTCCTCTTTCTTCTCTTCCTTCTTTCACTCAGTAGATTCTGAATTCCATTTTTTCTTCCTTTCTTCATTAGTTTCCACCTCCCCAAGATGAGAAAGCAATCTGATAAAAGCTATATATAAAGATTCATTTTAAACATATTTCCAGACTAGTCATGTTGTGAAAGAAAAATCAGATCAAAAGAAAAAAAAAAAGAAAAAAAAACAAAAGTAAAAATAGTATGTATATGTATTCAGTCTCTGGAATACAAAGTTCTTTGTCTGGCAGAGGATGGCATTTTCTATCCCAAGATTATTAGAATTATTTTGGATCACGTATTGTTGAGAAGTACCAAGATTGTCATAGGTGATCATCACACAGTTTTGTGGTTATTGTGTACATTGTTCTCCTGATTCTTCTCACTTCACTCAGCATCAGTTCATGGAAGTCTAGGATTTTCTGAAATCAGCTTGCTCATCAAGAAAGGCTATCTTCAGCTTATTTACAAACCTTCTTTTCATCCAGCTGTTTACTCTTTGCCTAATAGAATAGATGTTCACATTTCCTGATTTGGGGAGGCTATAAAAATATGAATTAATAATTCTTTTTTTGTCCAGTTTTCTCTTCCAGTTAAGAAAATCCCAGGAATTAGAAACTTGATTTATGTCTGGTAAATGTATATTGAAGTTCTTTTTTTTAAAAAAATCTTCTTTCTTCTGTATGTTTTACCATTTATTTCCTGGATGTATTTGAGTAACGAAATATAAAGCAATAATTTAAATCATTAACCACATCATATTAATATTAATTTAAAATATTACGTGAACAAGGGTAAAATTTAATGAAACAAAGATAGTTTGGGTACAAATTCATGCTAGTTTAGAGAGAAAGAGAAAAAAAGGAAATAGAATCATGACATTGATGTTATCTGTTCCTCTGGATGAGGAAAAATTTTTTTTTTTGATTGGCTAGGAAGACTTTATTAAAAATCTTTAAAATGTTTACATTGTAAGTATTTATACATACACACACATACATATTGTAGTGAGGCTGGGGGAGAGAGAAGATAAACATGGGGCTATAATAAACAAAAATGAGACAAGACAAGACATAGCCATGGACTACTCTGGAAAATTGGGTGCCTTTGTCAAGGGAGGAATTGGGGATTTGTAAGACCACTGAGGTCAAGGGTTAAATGGCACTCTGCTTCTGTGGATAATTGAGATCTTATTTGTCCCTACCAATTGGGATCTTTCAGCAAATACTTTTGAATCCAGCTCAATTGCCTGGCATAAAGGGATTCTCACAGCCACAGTGCCTTTCCCAACACACACACATCCACCCCTACCTACTTCTTCCTAAACCTCAGCATGACAGATTTACCCAAGAAGCCAGAGTTACTACTGGAATATCTGACCTTATAATTATATTTATATTAGAGAAAATAAGGCACTCTGGGAGTATTACAGCTTGTTCTTCTAGGTCTACATTATTCCAGCCAGAAAGTAAAAATTGGTTAGTTTCTCAAGTGCATTAACTGAATAAAGTTAATGCAATAATAAAATTGTTCCCTACCCTGCTCTGAGGCACTATAAGAACAAATAATGAACCACATGAGAGGCATGTGTCTATAATGCCTACTGCTCTAAGATTCCTTCCCTCCACCTCTCCAGTTATTAAATGCCCTGAAAGAAGAAAAATTGAATAAGTATTTATTAAACACCTACTATATTGTAGGCACTGTGGAAAGTAGTTTAATTTATTATCTTATTTGATTCTCTAACAACTCTGTGAGGTATTATTATCATCCATATTTTTATTTATTTATTTATATTTTTATTAAGGCAGTAGGGGTTAAGTGACTTGCCCAGGGTCTCACAGCTAGAAAGTGTTAAGTGTCTGAGACCAGATTTAAACTCAGGTCCTCCTAACTTCAGGGCTGGTGCTCTATCCACTGTGTCCTATTATCCCTATTTTTACAGTATAAAGAAATCAAGGAAATTAAATGTCTTGCCTAGGCACACAGCTAGAAAGGGTCTGATAGTTCTTCCTGACTCAGTGTTCTAACCATTGCACCATCTTGCTGCCTGTTCAGTAAAACCAGCATCTACTCAATTATCTTATTGGTGTGGAGTCTGATGATAGTTTCAGCATAACAGCTCTAACTCCCTATTCCATGGTGTCTGCTTTCATCTTTTTCTATAAAATCCTGCTCTGTTGCTTTTTGGAGCTTCTTTTCTGGGCATTTCTTTCAAGCTCATCAGTCCCTAGCACAGAGGCAGTTTTACTGCCTCAGTTACATTTCAGGTCACTCCCAGGTCTAGAGAGATGCATCAGCTGTGGTTACTGAAAGGGTAGGAGAGATCATTTAGCTCCTGGGATTCCAGCCTACAAAGTCTCTTGTCTTCATCTTTTTTTTTTCCTCAAATAGCTCTGTCTGATGTAGTTGTCTTCAGATTTTTTTGGTGCAATTTCTCTTGGGAATGGGAGGGGCCGAGTTCTTCAAGGCCCCAGTAGATAAACATTGGGTAATTCCTATCCACCAATGAACACAGGTTTTGACCATCCTTGGTTACATCAGGAAATGGGATACAGTGATTACATTTGTTTTAAGAAAGTAGTTATTTTCTCATAAGTATGTGATTTTTTTTTCTCAAGGTAATTATGAAATGAGTCACACAGGAGAGAGGAAGTGCTGAACTCAAACTGTGGTATTTAACAGATAATGTGAGCTTCTGTCACTTTTTGTGTGACCATGAGCAGTTAAGTCACTTAACTTCAGTTTCCTCGTGTAAAATGTACACACCCAGAATTATTCTGAGACCCCCAAAGAGGTAACTTTTATTTATTTTAAAAAGTGTTTCATTCCATTTTTACATGTAAAAACAATTTTTAACATTCTTTTAATTTTTTTTTTTGAGTTCTAAATTCTCTCTCTCTCTCTCTCCATCCTTTTTTCCTCTCATTGAGAAGACAAGCAATTTGATATAGGTTAAACATGTGCAGTCATGCAAAACACATTTCCATATTACTCATGTTGTGAAAAAAAAAAAGAGGCCAAGGGAAAAAAACCCAGAAAAATAAAGTTAGAAAAAAAGTATGCTTTGATCTTCATTCAGACTCCATCAGCTCTCTCTGGAAGTGGATAACATTCTTCATCATAAATCCTTCAAAAATGTCCTGAGTCATTATATTGCTGAGAATAGTTAAGTCCTTCACAGTAGATTATCATACAATATTGTTGTTACTATGTATAATATTCTCCTGGTTCTGTTCACTTCACTTCATATTAGTTCATATAAATTTTTTCAGGATTTTTTTTTTCCTGAAAGCATTATGCTTGTCAATTCTTATAGCACAATAGTATTTACTACACAATTATTTACTACAATTAGTTTTGCCTTTTCCCAATTGATAAGTACCCTCTCAATTTCCAAATCTTTGCTAGCATAAAAAGAATTTCTAAAAATGTTTTTGTACATACAGATCCTTTTCTTTCCCCTTCCCAATACTTTGGAATACAGACCCAGTAATGGTGCTATTGGATCAATGGGCAAGCACAGTTATATAGTACTTTGGACATAGTTCTGAATTGCTTTCCAAAATGGATGGATAAGTTCACAACTTTACAAGGCATTAATGTCCTAATTTTTATGAGATTAATTAAAAAGTTAGATAATTAACTATTATCCTTATCTTCTGCATCTCTAAATGATTATATGATAAATATTGCCTTTATGATAGTAAGATGTAAAAGAGCATAAATGTATAAAATATGTCTCCAAGGAGGATTTACTTAAGAATGTACTCTTCATAGTTTAGTCTCTCATCACCCAGACCATCACAAGAGCCTCCTAATTAGTCTTTTTTTGTTCATTGTTTTCCTTCTCCAATCTACTCCACATTGCTGCCAATGTGATATTGTTAAGGCACAGGCTTGGCCCATGTCACTGACTTTCTCAGGTGATAGCAATGGGTCCTTATTGTCCTTTGTATAAAATGCAAATTTCTCTCTTTGGTATTTAGTCTAATTCCCACTTATTTTTTCTATGATTCTTTTACATTACTCTTCTTCATGTAATCCCCCTTCCAGCCACACTGAATCACTTGCTTTTTGTCATATGTGACATTTCATACCTTTGCATAGGCTGTCTCCTATTCCTGAAATACACTTCCACCTTATCTTTCTACCTTAGAGATTCTCTAACTCTCTTTATGTAAGGCTTTTCCTGCCCTTCCCACTACAGTTCCCTGAATTTACTCTGAATTTATCTTGCACATACTTTCTTTTAAAATTTTTATTATTAAACTTATTTAGTATTTTAATTTCCCTCAGTTGCATGCAAAATTATTTTTAAGATTTGTTTTTAAAACTTTGAATTCCAAATTCTTTCCTCTTCTCCCTTCCTATCCCCTCCTCATTAAGAAGGCAAACGACTTGATATAGTTTTACATGGATAGTTAAGCAAAACATTTTCAAAATAATCATATTGGGAAAGAAAACATAGACAAAAAAAAGACTCAAGAAAAATAAAGTAAGTTTAAAAATATGCTTCAATCTGTATTCAGACACCATCAGTTCTTTCTGTGGGTATGGATAGCATTTTTCATTATAAGTCTTTGAGAGTTGTCTTGAATAATTGTATTGCTGAGAATAGTCTAGTCATTTACATCTGATCATCCCACAATATTACTATTATTTTGTGCAAAGCACATTTCACTTTGTATCAGCTGATGGAAAAAAAAAGCTGAGAGCTTTTTTTCTCATATATATATATATATATATATATATATATATATATATATATATATATATATATATATATATATATATATAATTTATTTATTAATTTTTTTTTTTGCTGAGGTAATTGGGGTTAAGTAACTTGCCCAGGGTTTCACAATTGGGAAGTGTTAAGTGTCTGGGGCCACATTTGAACTCAGGTTCTCTTGACTTCAGATCTGGGGCTCTATCCATTGCACCAACTTAACAGCTCTTTGCTTGTTATTTCTTATAGTACAATAATATTCCATCAAATAACATTCCACAATTTGTTCAGTCATTCCCCCCTTGATGAGCATCTCCTGATTTTCCAATTCTTTATCTCTGGAAAAGAGCATCTATAAATATTTTTTGTATATATAGGTCCTTTTTTTTTTATCTCTCTAGGGATATGGTATCACATACTTTCTATTTACTTCTATGTGTGTTGTTTTTCCTAATAGGAACCAAACTTCTTGAGGGCAGAGACTATTTGTTTTTATATTTGTATCTTTAATGTCTAGTATAGTGCCTGGTACATAGTAAATATTTTAAAAGTTCTAATTGATTGTTGATTGCAAATATTAGTTTTTATAAATATCAGCTGTTGATATTATTTTAAAATTAAAATTTTTATTATTATATGATAATTTAAATATTATTATATTGAAAAAGAGGTATATATAGCAGGCTAAGAATTTAAGTATTTAATTTAGGTATTTGAGTGGACCGCAGAGAATGAGCAGGAAAGAAGAAAGGAGATGATATAAGATCATCAGTCATTTTTTGTTTTTTTACTTTTAGTCATGGGATGAAGGGGCTAAAAGGTAAATCATAACAGAATGTGAAAGATATGAAAAACAAGATGTGTTTTTCCTCCTTAAAGGATGAGTGAAAAATTTGGATCCCAGCAGCAGAACAGGTAGCTAGAAGAGAGAGAGAGAGAAGGGACAGAAAGCAAAGAGGCCATTGAAGAGCATGGTATAGTCCAGAAATAAGATAAGCAAAATATGGAAGAGATGTAAAGGAGAGAATCTTTAATGATGACAGGGAGAAAACCTAGAATTCTTCTTCAGTAAATATATAGAAACAGGAAGAATATACAGAGGTATTGATGTCAACAAGAAATCAGTGCTATGGAGAAATTGAGAAGCAAAGAGGCTTGGAGAAAGGCTCCAAGTTCTTGGGAGGAATATTTAGTTCAAGACAATAAAAGACCATTCATGAAGATACTCTACAGAGGCAATGAATGATTTACAAGACTCAACAAAGAAAGAAAAAGAAAAACATGGAGGAAGAAGATTTAATAATAATTATTGTCATAATTAAATTTAAGAGTTATCAGTGAATAGGTAAGGGAGTGGAAAGCCCCTGGGGCTTGTCTTAAAGTTAGAAATCATACAGTGACTTTAAATTAGAGCTGTGATAGTCATAGTGGGCTGACCCTGAGAAGAAAAGGTGAAAGTAGAGAGTGGATGATTGTCTTTTGTAGTTTTTGAGCAATTCCTGTATGTGTCCTTTCTCACCTTAGGAACTGCTTTGGGTAATCCTTTTCTGAGTGGTGTCACAACACTATATCCCTAACTCCCTGCCTATCCTGCTTCCTTCAATTAACACTTGTAGACACATGCACCATGTGTCTTGGCCCCAGTCCAGCCAAACTGCACAAGAAAAATTGTTCCTTAGTCTTTTTGCTTCTTGGAACCTCCACTACTGCTTAACAGCATTAACAGTAATCTAAGGCCACTGAGGATGAAGTGTGGAAGTTGGTTACCATAGCAGCTAATATTTTTAAAATGTGCATAGGGAATTTGGGTGGAAAGGAGAGAAATATATTCTCTAATACAGATTAGAGCAAGTGCAGTTGGGTGAAAGAGAATGAAAAAATAATTAGTAATTATACCACTTACAAGTATATCTTCTTATGATGTGATCTCATTATATCTCACAAGTTAAGTCATGTTTGGCTTATGTAATGTTTAGCTGGGAGGCCTACCAGAAAAACACAGTTTAGAATAAATGGGAGGGTTATTTATGAGTGGGGAAAAACCAACAAAAACACAGCATCCTTCTCTGATTGCTTCTAGATGAAAGCAATAATTCTATGGGGACTTTTTTGACCCAAATAGTTATATATTCTCAAAGTAAAAAATGGCTGTCTCAAACTAAGCATGTGAAACCGAGTCAGGTTTCTTAGAGGGTCTTGGTTCATCTTCTTCTAAGGTAACAGAGTTAGTTATCTTCATTAGAAACTAAAAATAGGTTTGGTCAAACACACTCGTGACATACTAATCTCTCTCTCTCTCTCTCTCTCTCTCTCTCTCTCTCTCTCTCTCTCTCTCTCTCTCTCTCTCTCTCTCTCTCTCTCTCTCTCTGTTTCTCTCGACTTATTCCAGACATTGTATCGTAAGGAATGTTATTGCCAGAAGAAAAAAAAAAATCCCTCTTTGTAAAGCCAGACTGTTTAGACAGATCAGACTCATTTCCAATTCACTGGATTAGTTTTGATTTCATGTTTTCCCTTTCTGTGAAGCTAAGGCCAATATAAGTATCAAGGCAGGAATACGATTTTCCTGCCTTCAAATATTTAAAGGCTGTCATGTGGAAGAAAAATTAGACATTTTGCATAATTCCAGAGGAAAGAATTAAAATAATATGCTTTGAATTATGAAAGGCAGATCTTGGGGAAAAAAAAAAAGTTTTTTGGTCCGATCTGTGATTTCATCTGTATTGAGAATTTCCAGTAAGGAAACTTTCCACTAATGCAGATTAAAAATTCTTCACAATTTATAGTCTTAGAGAATTGCCTAAGGCATTGAGTTGCTAAATAGTACATTGGGTGTATGTGACAAGCTTGAACTCACTTCTTTTTCATTGTATCACACTGTCCCTGCCCTGGAAAAAAATATTATTATAAAGATAAGCCTTTGTTTCAGGGAGAATATTGGGGTCATTCAAAAAAGTCTGTGATTTCTCAAAGGCCATTTCCCACATCGACGTTTTTCTGACTTCCTCTGGGCCCAGCTAATTGTCCATTTGCCATGTCTATCCAAGATATCTATATTGATAGATGAATGTTAAAGATTGAACTTTCAGATTTAATCACAGTCTGGACATTGGATATTTGACCATTTGTTTTTTTTTTTTTGTTTTTACATAATAAAATAAAACTCTTCAGAGCAATTATGAACCTCATTTGGGAGGGCCTGCACTGTTTTTGAACTTGGTATAATCAATACAATGCCATACAAGCAGGAATATCTGGAGGGCTTTATTATCTATGGGAAAATCCCTTCTTATTTTGACTGATGGGAAAATTTGAAATTAATATGGCAGAAACTAGACAATGACCCACACCTAAGACTGTATACCAAGATAAGGTCAAAATGGGTTTATGATTTAGATGTAAAAAGATAATTTAAATAATAAATTTAAATAAGCAAATTAGAAGAACAAAAGGATAGTTTATCTCTCAGATCTTTGGAGAAGGAAGGAATTTGTGGTCAAAGAAGAACTGGAATTCATTATTGAACACAAAATAGATAATTTTAATTATATTAAGTTTAAAAGTTTCTGTACAAACAAAACCAATGCAGATAAGATTAGAAGGGAAGCAATAAACTGGGAATTTTTTTTTTTTTTTTTTTATTCAAGGATTCTGATAAAGGCCTAATTTTTAAAATAGAGAAGTGACCCAAATTTATAAGGATTCAAGCCACTCTTCAATTGATAAATCATCAAAGGAAATGAATAGACACTTTTCAGATGAAGAAATTGAAACCATTTTTAGTCATATGAAAAGGTGCTCTAAATCACTATTGATTAGAGAAATGCAAATGAAGACAACTCTGAGGTACCACTTTCAGATTGGCTAAGATGATAGAAAAAGATTATAAATGCTGGAAGGGATGTGGGAAAACTGGGATATTAATACATTGTTAGTGGAATTGAGAACTGATCAAACCATTCTGAAGAACAACTTGGAACTATGCCCAAGGGCTTTCAAACTGTGGATCTCCTTTGATCTGGCAGTGTTTCTACTGGACTTATATCCCAATGAGATCATAAAGGAGGGAGAGAGACCCACATATGCAAAAATGTCTGTGGCAGCCCTTTTTGTAGTGGCAAGAAACTGGAAACTGAATGAATGTCCATCATTTGGAGAATGGTTGAATAAGTTATGGTGTATGAATGTTATGGAATATTATTGTTCTATAAGAAATGATTGACAAGATGATTTCAGAGAGGTCTGAAGAGACTTACATGAACTGATGCTAAATGAAATGAACAGAACCAAGAGATCATTGTACATGGCAACAAAAACATTATATGATGATCAATTATGATGGACATGGTTCTTTTCAATAATGAGATGATTTGAGGACAGTCCCAATGATCTTGTGATGAAGAGAGCCATCTATACTCGGAGAAAGGACTGTGGGAATTGAGTGAGGATTACAACATAGCAATTGTACTCTTTTTGTTTGCTTGCATTTTATTTTCTTTCTCACCTTTTTCCTTTTTGATCTACTTTTCTTGTGTAGCATGATAATTTTATAAATAATATAGATGACAACATAAATATATATTATATATTAACATTTTAAACATATATTGGAATTCTTGCCATATATGGGAGGGATGGGGGGGAAGGAGGAAAATTTGGAATTCAAGTTTTGTAAGAGTTAATGTTGAAAAATTATCCAAGTATATAATTTTGAAAATAAAAAGCTTTAATAATAAAAAGAGAAATTAAAAAAAACACATCTAGAACTATACATGGTGATTCCACTTCTCCTTAGGTTGAAAATACTGCCCCTATTTTCAACAATGAGATGATTCAGGCCAGTTTCAATGATCTTGTGATGATGAGAGCCATCTACACCCAGAGAGAGGACTGTGGGAACTGAGTATGGATTACAACATAGCATTTTCACTTCTTTTGTTATTGTTTGCTTGAATTTTATTTTCTTTCTCTTTTTTTCCTTTTTGATCTAATTCTTCTTGGACAGCAAGATAATTGTGTAAATTTGTATGCCTATATTGGATTTAACATATATTTTTGCCATGACATATTGGATTACTTGCCATCTAGGAGAGGAGATGAGAGGAAGGGGGAGAAAAATTAGAACTCAAGGTTTTGCAAGGATCAGTGTTGAAAAATTATCCTTGCATATGTTTTGAAAATAAAAAGCTTCAATAAAAAATAAAATTAAGAAATTAAAAAAGAAAATACTACTCCCATTCAATATCTTTCTATCTTTTGTTGTTGTCCTCCTTCTATTATCATCCTTAAATTTTCTCATGCTGACTTTGCTGAGTTAAGAGTCTGTCAAGCTTTATTTATATTTTCCTATCCCAGAATTATATCTCACTGTTTTATGAGTGAATACTGCTTATGATGTTCTACAATCTTTTTTTCTGTAAGATATGTTTGTATTTTAAATGAATGTTGCCCTTGGCTGCCTTCTCACTACATTTGGCAAGTCAATCAAGGGCTTGCTGACTAAAGTGGTTTTTGACTTCTTTTGTTCTCTCTCTCTTTATTACAGCAATTTATTTACATTGGTTAATCTGTAAAAAGTTGTTATAATTAATGTAGATGGTCTTTCCTCCATCTACTCTGTATTTTTGACATTAATAAATTACTTAAATAGGTCAGGTTGGTTGTTTTTATTACTCATCATGAACTTTTTTCTCAGTTTTATTCCTTTTTATAACTTTGTATCAATTAGCCACATTCAAAACCTTTTTGACATGGTGGATTTTGTTAGAACTTGTTTTCTCTAATAAAGCCTTTAAGAACATCAGAAAATTACTAGCTAAGTGATCCTGGGAAAGTCACTAAATTATTTTATAAGTAAATAAGAAATTATTTTATGACAAATTTAACATTTAGAAAGTAACTGACAAGTCTTTTGAAAATTAGAAGAAAGCTTTTTTTTTTTTAATATCTTTGCTTCTTAAAGTTTGGAAGAATCTCAGAAATTACCTATTTAAACCTTCATTTTCACATAAAAATTACTTCTGTAACATCTGGGGAAGAATATCATCTAGCTACTACTTGAAAATCTTCATTGACAGAAAGCTTACTCTGTTTAGAAAAGTAGCCTATTCCTCTTTGGGATAGTTTATTAGCAAATTCTTCTTCTAGCTAACCAAATATGCCAAGTCCTAGTACAATGCTTCATTATGGAATGTAGATGATCCTGGATTCATAGTGCCACAGAACTACAGATCAAGAGCTGGGACCCCAGAATTCACCAATTATAGTCCTCTTATCTTACAGATGAGAAAACAGAAGCCAAGAGAATATATGGTATATAAATGTAATGGAATATTATTGTTCTATAAGAAATGATCAGCAGGATGGTTTCAGAGAGGTCTGGAGGGACTTACATGAACTGATGCTAAGTGAAGTGAGTAAAACCAAGAGAACATTGTACACAGCAACAACAAGATTATTCAGTGATCAATTATGATGGACGTGACTCTTTTTAACAGTAAAGTGAACTAGGCTAATTCCAATAAACTTGTGATGGAGAGAACCATCTGCATCTAGAGAGAGGACTGTGGCAACTGAGTGTGGCTCACAATATAATTATTTTCACCTTTTTTGTTGTTGTTTGCTTTTTGTTTTCTTTCTCATTTTCCCCTTTTGATCTGATTTTTCATGATAATTGTGGAAATATGTATAGAAGAATTGCTCATATTTTACATGTATTGGATTACTTGCTGTGTAAGGGTGGGGTTGGGGGAGAGGAGAGAGGAAAAAAAATCTGGAACAAAAGGTTTTGCAAGGATAATGTTGAAAACTTATTTTGAAAATAAAAATGTTATACTTTAACATTTTTAACATGTATTGGACTACCTGCCATCTGGGGGAGAGGTGGAAGGAAGGAGGGAAAAAGTTGGAACAGAAGGTTTTGCAAGGGTCAGTGCTGAAAAATTACCCATGCATATATCTTGTAAATAAAAAGCTATAATAAAAAAAGTTTGTGGCAACTTGGTTGAACAAGACGATTGGGGCCATTTTTCCAATAGCATGTGCTCATGTCATGTCTCTGTGTCACATCTAAGTAATTTTCACAATATTTCAAAGTTTTTCATTATTATTATGTCTGTTATGGTTATCTATGATCAGTGATCTTTGATATTATTATTGTAATTGTTTTGGGGTTCTATGAACTGGGCCCATCTAAGACAGCAAACCTGGTAGAAGCCTTTTTTAGTGTAATGAATACCTAGAACCTTACTGAATAATAATAATTAATAATACTATTATCATTTTATGGAACTTTTAACATTTGTAAAACACTTTACTAATATTATATTATCCTCATAGGATAAGATACCTTGAGAGGCAAGTGCTACTATTTTTCCCATTTTATGGATGAAGAAAATGAGGCTGACAAAGGTTAAATGATTTTCCCAGGGATTCATAGCTAATGTGTCTGAAGATGACTTTGAACTCAGTCTTTATTAACTTGCTGCTTTCATTGTGCTAAAGGCAAGTTCCATTTGTATATAGTGGATCTCAGGTTCAAATGATTTGTAGTTTATCATTTCCTTTTCCAGGTGAATATATATGCCTGCCTCTGTGTGTGTGTGTGTGTGTGTGTGTGTGTGTGTGTGTTTTCCCTCCAATTGAGAGATTAAAACAATAGGCATGGCTAACAAAGGGGGAGTACCTAATTAATTTTCCTAACACCAAAAAAAAAAGTAATAATTTAAGATGCAAAGGGATGGAGGAGCATTGAAGAACTGGTCCATTCCAAGAGTACACATACAAATTGTCCAGATTTCAATCAGATCTCATTTCTCATTTTCACTCAGCTTCTTTTTGGAGTAACATTTTCTTCACAGGAGGTAAAAGAAGCAGCTTTTTACTCATGAGCTCTTCCTTTTAAATGCCATTCTTTCATTTCCTGGTTTGAGATGATGAATTGTACTCCCTCCTCCAAAAGCCTTCCTGTTTGCCCTAGCCCAAAATTTATTTCCAAGTCCTCTGCATTCAGGTATGTCTGTGTCTTCCTACCTCTCTCTCTCTCTCCCTCCCTTCTTCCTTCCTTTTCTTTCTTCCTTCTTTTTTTAGATCTCCCTTCCTTCCTTCCTTCCTTCCTTCCTTTCTTCCTTCCTTCCTTCCTTCCTTCCTTCCTTCCTTCCTTCCTTCCTTCCTTCCTTCCTTCCTTCCTTCCTTCCTTCCTTCCTTCCTTTCTTCTTTCCTTCCTTCCTTCCTTCTTTCCTTCCTCCATAACTCTAACCTAACCCTTACCCTTCCTTCCTTCTTTTTATTTTCTTCTGCTTAGTTTTCCAGATTTGATTCTTTCATTCTCTTTACTATTTACTATTTTTCTAATATAGTGATTTTTCTTTCACATACAGACCAAAGATATCTAAAAGCAACTGCTTCCCCAAAGACTGTTTAAACAACCTCTAGGGTCTCCTTTAATTATTCACTATAGAGTTATTAATTAATTATTCTTCAGGGAAGAAGAATCCCTGGACCAATGGTAACTTCAGTGTAGGGCATTAACTTGGAAAGTGAAGGGACAAAATCCCTCAAAAGACTAGATTAGGAATTTTTACTTATTTTTGCGTTATGAAACCCCTCTAACATGAAGTTTATGGATCCCTGCTCAAAATAATGTTTTTACATTAATAAAATAAAATATATAGGATTATAAAAGCAACCAAATATATTGAAATCCAGTTTTCAAATATTAACAATGATAGGTTCACAGACCCCACATTAGGAATCACTGCTTAGAGGAAAGCAAATAACAGTTACTTATTTATGCAGGAGATAAAAGTGGAGTCTATATATGTAGATATTAAAATAGACTCCTGGAAGTTTGATTGCATATTATAAGAGCACTTGGAAAAAAGATGAGAATGCTTGTAGTTAAAAAAATCTTGGTCTATTACTTGCAACCGTCTTCCAGTTGCTCTTCTAGTCCAGCTCTTGTTGAAAATGTTTAGGAAAATTATTTTGGAGGATGGCAGGAGGGATTTGCTTCTATTCTCCAGGCTCAAGTATCCTTTTTCCTCTCTATCCGTTTGTATTCCACTTAGGGAACTTGTAAAGTTATCTCTGGGGAGTGACCCATTCTTTTTCATCCTATTCTGTTCCTTTTGCTATAGACTCAAGGAATCTGTTCACACGATGTAAAGGGCTCACTGACTGTCTTTACTTTAACACCCTGTCTATGATTAGTCCTTCTGTTTTCAAGGGCCAACTCCTTTCCATATCACTCTTTTTACAAAGGTTATTATCAATTGACAAACATTTATTGTGTCAATTTTTTTTGCCAGGTACTGACATAAATGGAATATAACAATCTTTACTTGCTAGGGAGTTTACATTCTTATGGGGAGAGAGGATTACATACAGTATATACATACTAGGAATGTATATACATATAGAGATATATGTAGACATAATTTGTACAAATATATATATGCACACACACATAAGTGTTTTGTGTTTTATGTAATAACCTTTTTTATATGTGAATGTATATATAAAGTTAATAAACACTAATAGCTACCAATTAATTAAATACAAGTTAGGGAGAACATTAGCAATTGGAGAAACAGGAAAGTTTTTATGATGAAAATGGTGCTTGAGTTAGAAGGAATCTTAGTGCTCTTTTCTTCCCCTCTTTTGTAGATGAGGCAATACTTCTAATATTTCTCATTCTTTCAGAAGAATAGAAATCCCATTTCCCAAGTGGCAACTGTTTTAGGAAATAAATAAAATATTTTACAAATGCATAGTAAAAATCATCAACACTAAAAAAATTTTCAATATTGAAGATGCATTAGTGGGGTCTGTTAAAATTCAAATATTGAATTAAAAATAATTTAAATTTAAAATAAAAATTCAATATTGAAGTTGATTAATTAATGTTTTAAAAATTCTTTACTAATTGCTTTATTTTGTTTTCTGGTTGTACAGATATATTAATGGGAAAAACCATGAGAGAGGGAAAAAAAACAGAAACAAAAGTGTACAGAGCATATGTTGATTTATATTCAATCTCCATAGTTCTCTTTCAGATGCAAATGGCTTTTTCTAACTAAAATTTATTGGGATTGCCTTGGATCCCTGAACCACTGAGAAGAACCAAGTGTTTCATAGTTGATCATTGCACAATCTAGTAGCTAATACATATTGTTGTATACTTGTTTTGCTTGTTTTGCTCAGCATCAGTTCATGTAAATCTTTTCAGGCCTTTCTAAAATCAGCTTGTTCATCATTTTAAAATAGAACAATAATATTCCACATCTACCACAACTTATTCAGTCATTCCTCAATTGCTGAGCATCTACTCATTTTCTAATTCTTTGCTATGATAAAAAGAGCTGCTACAAACATTTTTGCATATGTGGGTCCTTTGTCCTCCTTTATGATTTCCTTGCGATATAGATTTCATAGTGGTCTTGTTGAGTCAAAAGGTATGCACAGTTTGATAGTTCTTTGGGCATAGTTCCAACTTATTCTCCCGAATGGTTGGATCATTTTACAACTTCACCAATAATGCATTAGTGTCCCAGTCTTTCCATACCCCCTCCAATATCTATTATTATTTTTTTTCCTATAATTTTAGCCAGTTTGAGAAATGTGAGGTGATACTAAAGTTGCATAATGAATATTAAAATATTTTTTAAAGTAGTCATCTTTAATTTTAGCTAATCTTCCCTTAGTGAAAATACAAAGAACCATGGATAAAGAACTATGGATTTAGTTTTCTTCATTTAATTCAGAATATGACTGGGGAGAAATAAAATGAGAAATATGCTTCTCAGCTGAAACCTGCAGACTTTTCTTATGGATATGCTAACAATCTTTCCCTTTACCTCTAGCCCCAAGAAAAGCTGAGGACCAATAGCTAAAGTGAATTTTATTTTTTTTCCTTGGTTTTACTAATTTATAAAGTATGTATAATTTATAATGAAAATATTTGTAGCTTTGTAAACCTAAAAATGCTACATAAATGCTAACTATAATGATTTTATTGATAATATTGTTATGTACACTTCTTACTGTGTATGAATAGGTAGTATTTAGTTTCTGTAATATGAAGTTTGGCACCATTTTTGTAAATGTTTCTGAAATAAATGATTTGTGATTTCCTTAGAGGATGATTTGCATTTTTTTTTTTTTTTGATGTGGGAATCTCTTGCATCAAAAGATCTTTTTTTCAGAAAAATAAATTTGTATTAAATTTTTTTCTTAAGAATTTGTTATCCATATATTTTAGCATATTTAACATGTATGGGGCTACCTGCCATCTGGGGGAGGGGTGAAGGAAAGGAGGGGAAAAGTTGAAACAGAAGTTTTTGCAAGGGTCAATGTTGAAAAATTACCCATGCATATGTTTTGTATATAAAAAGCTATAATAAAAAAATTTAAAAAATTTGTTATCTAGGAGCAGCTAGGTGATACAGTGGATAAAGTACCAGCCCTAAAGTCAGGAGGACCTGAGTTTAAATCTGGCTTCAGACATTTAACACTTCCTAGCTGTGTGACCCTGGGCAAGTCACTTAACCCCAATTGCCTCAGGGAAAAAAAAGAAAAAAAAAAGAATTTGTTATCTAGATTCATAACAGTTCCAATGATCTTGTGATGAAGAGTGCCATCTACATCTAGAGAGAGGAATGTAGGAACAGAGTGTATAAATATGAATACATATATTGGATTTAGCATATATTTCTACCATGTTTAAAATATATTGAATTACTTGCCATCTAGGGGAGAGGGTGGGGGGAAAGGAAGGGAAAATTGGAAGACAAGGTTTTACAAGGGTTAATATTGAAAAATTATCCATGAATATGTTTTGAAAATAAAATGCTTTAATAAAAAATTTAAAAAACAGAATTTGTAATCTAGAATATAAGTCTTTTCAATAGTGAGGGGATTCAGGCCAATTCTAATAGACTTGTGATGGAGAGAGCCATCTGCACCCAGAGAGAAGACTATGGGGACTGAATGTGGGTCACAACATAGCATCTTCACCTTTTTTGTGGTTGTTTGCTTGCTTTTTATTTTCTTTCTCACTTTCCCCCCTTTTTGATCTGATTTTTCTTATGCAGCATGATAATTGTGGAAATATGTATAGATGAATTGTACATGTTTAACATATATTGGATTACTTGCTGTCTAGGGAAGAGAGTGGGGGGAAGGAAGGGAGAAAAATTTTGAATACAAGGTTTTGCAAAGATGAATGTTAAAAACTATTTTTGTACATATTTTGAAAATAAAAAGCTTTTATTTAAAAAAAATAATTTGTTATCTAAGCTATATGACTGATTAATAGATATTTAAAACCAGAAATAATTTCTCAATAGATAAGTAATCAAAGAATATGTACAAATAATTCTCAAAAGAAGAACTATAAAGTTATTAATAATTATATAAGGGTAACTAGATGGCACAGAGGATGGAGTACCAGGTCCAGAGTCAGAAAGACAGAGGGGAAATTATGGTGATATTAAAAAATACACAAAAGACATTAATAAAAATTTAAAAACAATACAAAGCAAAACAAAAATTTTCTACTATTTATATCTTAGTAAAAAAGTAAAAAAGATTTGTCCATGGTCACAGAATTAGTAATCATCAGCAGTATGATTTGAATCTAGGTCTTCTTGACTTCAAGAATAGTATTCTATCTACTATATCTCTATAGCCTCTACATTTCTGAAATAAATATAATATTTTGAAGATGTATTTATATTCTTAATTAGCTGTTAATTTGCCTTTATAGTGTTAAGATACTGCTTTAAAGTATTGGCCTCTTGCAGTCTCCCATATTAATGAATTTGTAACTTAAATCCAAAACACTGTAGCTAGAAATTATCCCATCAATCTTCATGAAATTATAGTTTTAAAAATAGTTTCAGACAAGTTTCTGACAAGTCTATCTTAACAAAATGGATAACAGGGCTCATTTAAAAAATGATCTCTAAAATTGAAATGATTTCTTAGTATCTAACATTTATTTTATATAAACTAAAATATAACCTCCCACCACTTAGTTAAAATAATCATCCCCAAGTATCAGTCCTGGTTCTTTATTCCTGTCCATAGATTTAGCTCCTACTATATGCAAACACTGGGAGAAATACAGAGTTCTCTTTTTTTTTTCCTCTTATAACTCATTCATTTTCACTCAAACAAATGAGTGATTGCTATGTAACTTTTGTCCTTTCACCAAATGATCTGTTCATCTTTTAAAATTATCCATGTTTTTGATGGCAAATGTCTTACTTTGATTGTTTTTTATAGTTTCTCATTTTGTTTATGTTGTACATTATCTCTCAATTCTCTAACTCCAGTCCTGACTTCATTTCTAAATTCTAGTCCCAGATCTCCAAATGACTATTAGAGATTTTAATTTGGATATATCTTCACATTAAACTCAATACATTTAATATCATATTCATAATTTACTTATATAATGCTTTACAGTTATTGAACACCAGATTCTCACAATCCTTCTGTGATGTAAGTAGTGGAAGCACTATTATCACAAACTTAACTGAGACTCTAAATTTGCTTGATCAAAGTCATGTAGCTAGTAAGTCATGGAGCTGTGAGAACTCTGAGGTGTATGGGTATTCAGAGAAGACTACCACTTCTGATTTGAGGACTTTCTGAGTCCTTTTCAGAGCTGCTCATCTACCTCTGGTATCCACCTGTCACCTATCTCTTATCTTTCTAAGAAGCTGTAGCATGTGTAGTGGTCATACTCCAGTAATTTGTCTCAACAGACAGAAACAAGGTTGATAGTAACCAATGGGACTCAAACTTGTTGGTCAGTAAATGGGCTCCCTACCACAAGCATGTACAATTTTCTCTTGGTAAAACAGGTAGATGAAAACAACTTGTTCTAATAGCCATGAAGATGGTTGAAGCAAATGATAAATATAGAGTACTTAGAGCTTGGTCAGACATTTTAGACACTAAGGTCATCCACTCTACTGCATCCTGGACCATCATCAGTTACCCTGACTTTTGTCATGTCGATGGACTTAAATGACTCAGAAGAGAAAGTGTTGCTGATGACTTCAGGCAGTTCTGCCTCATTTAGATCTAACATATATATGAGTCAAGATATTATCCATTGTAATGTCATTGGTTTTCTCAAAATAAAAGGACAAACAACAAAAACAAATGAATAATAATCATCTTCACCTTCCTATTTCCTACCTCTTGAAAATCCCATCAATTCCTTTCTTTTTTTTTTTAAATTTATGCCTTTAAGTATACTTTAATTTTCTTGTTCAACAAGGCTCAGAGGTCTTCCATAGTTGAAAGTAAGTTGGAATATATTATCTTACAATGTTTAGCATTGTTGTGATTGTTATCCTGTAAAAAAATCAAATTTAAGAAGTATTCATTGTATAAATGATGAGTTTCTTTAGGAATATATGTTTTTAAGATGACATTTAAAAAATTTGTATCAAGTCCAGAAGAATGTCCCATTCAATGAGACCAATAACCACTCAAAAAGATAAACCTATCAATATACACAGGAAAAGCAAAGTAGTTGAAGAATACATTGTTTCTATATAATGAAACTCAGCTAGACAGGCTTGTTATGTGGTAAGAGTAGATAACAAGTGGAAAGCTAAAGTATTGTGCTGTGAAAAACTAAATATGAAAGAGTTAGGGGGAAATTGTAAGTGTATCAAATAGATTCCCATGGAGATTTTGTGGAAATATGAGAACAAGAATCACATGGAGAGGGTGGATGGGCTACATTCTATACTCATTCAATGAGTGTCCAGATTGATAAAATTATAGCTAGATTGAAATATTGAAGTATATTGATGTATAGGTTTAAAGTACTATACCTTTCTTTTGTGGGTATTTTATTTCCTGAAAGAAGCAGAAAAAGTTCATATCATGTAAAACTCCAAGATTAGCTACTTGGGGAAAAATCACAAGTAGTTCTAAAAAAACCCAGGGGATATGCAGGCCCTCAGATAAAAGTGTCTGAGGAAAGAAACTCAAAGTTCTGGGAGAATCAAAGTGTAAACATTTTCTTAAGAGACAACTCATTTCCAGATTGTAAAGACAATTGAGACTTGTGTTGTTTCAATTTCCTAGGAAACTCTGAAGTCAAAGAATTTTTTTTTGGGGGGGACAGCCTATTGGATTAATGTATATGATCATTTGTGTGATATCAGATGGAAAAGCAGAGGTTTCTTACACTAAGTTGGAGCTGGATCACTGCATTTGAGGAATTCCTGATTGGAGATATCATAGACCAAAACAAAAGAAAAGACAGAAAAACCAATGAAAGAAACTGATGAGCAAAGCAGCATATAAAAATAAAGTGAGAAGATAGAACCCAAACTGATAGAGACTGTCAGCGGTGAGGAACTGACAGATATAAGACTAAATAACAAGAAACAGAAAAGCTGTGCAGTTGCTGCAGAGAACTGGTCTGATTGGAAGAAAACTTTGTTGTTGGGAGCTGACTGGAAAAGAGTTTTCTATGCTATATGAAAATCTGTTTAGGGAAAGGTTGCTTTATTCTCTAACATCACTCACAATTTGAAAGGGGAAGGGGAAGGCCTTTAAAAGCTCTCCTATATTGTTCTTTATTAAATTCTACAGCTCAAGGTGATGGGGAGGAGGAAACAACATAAAATTAAAAAAAAAAAAAAAAGAAGAAGATCTAGATTGAAGGATCCTAGGCTTAAAGAAAATTATTTTCACTGAAATAGTGTCATGTGGCTTCAGAGTCTTGTCAATAGAGCAGATCTAGGAAGTTCTGTAGTGCCCCCCTCTCTTGCTGTTTGCTAAGAGAAATTAATTTTTTTTTTTTTAAAGAAAGTCACGAGTAGCACAGAAGCACAGACTGTTTTTTTTTTCTTTTTTTTCTTTTTTTATTCATTTTTCCAAATTATCCCCTCCCTCCCTCCACTCCCTCCCCCCGATGGCAGGTAATCCCATACATTTTACATGTGTTACAATATAACCTAGATACAATATATGTGTATAAATATGATTTTCTTGTTGCACATTAATTATTAGCTTCCGAAGGTATAAGTAACCTGGGTAGATAGACAGTAGTGCTAACAATTTACATTCACTTCTCCGTGTTCCTTCTCTGGGTGTAGCTACCTCTGTCCATCATTGATCAACTGGAAGTGAGTTGGATCTTCTTTATGTTGAAGATTTCCACTTCCATCAGAATACATCCTCATACAGTATTGTTGTTAAAGTGTATAGTGATCTTCTGGTTCTGCTCATTTCACTCAGCAACAGTTGATTTAAGTCTCTCCAAGCCTCTCAGCACAGACTGTTTTTCAAAGAAACCCCAGACAACCAGGCTCACAGGTTGCTTCAGGCTTATGGAAATCCCTACTTGTGCCTTATTGCTAGATTTTTATAAATTTAGACCCACTTTCCTCTTTCCTACATAATTTTGACATTTGCATTGATGAAAAAAAAAGTATGATCCAGATTTTTAGATGAAGTATTATGTATATATATGTATATATATTTGCTTTTTATTTACAAGAAATATGCATGGATAATTTTTCAGCATTGACAATTGCAAAACCTTTTGTTCCAATTTTCCCCCTCCTTCACCCTTCCCTCTCCCCTAGATGGCAGGTTGACCAATACATGTTAAATACGTTAAAGTATAAGCCAAAAAAAGAATCAACTTTGAAATAGTGTACAATTAACCTATGAATCAAAAATTCAGGTGGACAAAAGTAGAGGGATTAGGAATTCTACCCATAAGTGGTTCATACTCATCTCCTAGAGTTCTTTCGCTGGGTGTAGCTAGTTCAATTCATTTCTGCTCTATTGGAACTGATTTGGTTCATTTCATTGTTGAAAAGGGCCATGTCCATCAGAATTGATCATCATATAGTATTGTTGTTGAAGTGTACAATGATCTCCTGGTCCTACTCATTTCACTCAGCATCAGTTCATGTAAGTCTCTCCAGGCATTTCTGAAATCGTCCTACTGGTCATTTCTTACAGAACAATAATATTCATAATATTCATATGCCACAGTTTATTCAACCATTCTCCAATTGATGGGCATCCACTCAGTTTCCAGTTTCTGGCCACTACAAAGAGGACTGCCACATTCTTGCACATTCAGGTCCCTTTCCATTCTTTAAAATCTCTTTGGAATATAAGCCCAGTAGTAACACTGCTGGATCAAAGGGTATGCATAGTCTGATAACTTTTTGAGCATAGTTCCAAATTGCTCTCCAGAATGGCTGGATGTATTCACAATTTCACCAACAATGTATCAGTGTCCCAGTTTTCCCACATCCCCTCCAACATTCTGCATTATCTTTCCCTGTCATTCTAGTCAATCTGACAGGTGTGTAGTTTTATCTTAGAGTTGTCTTAATTTGCATTTCTGTGATTAATAATGACTTGGAACATCTTTTCATATGGCTAGAAATAGTTTCAATTTCTTCATCTGAGAATTGTTTGTTCATATCCTTTGACCATTTATAAATTGGAGGATGACTTGATTTCTTATAAATTAGAGTCAATTCTGGATATATTTTGGAAATGAGGCCTTTATCAGAACCCTTGACTGTAAAAATGTTTTCCCAGTTTATTGCTTTCTTTCTAATCTTGTCTGCATTATGAACTATTATATTTTGATTATACCTGCTTTTGCTGTCTATTTAGTGAATATCATGGTTATTCTTATTTTTGTTTTCTTGTTTAGAAGGCATTTCAGAATGTCAAATGTTTGAGAATTAATGTTGCTTTTGTGACTGGTAATGTCACATATATTTGAGGAGTTTACAGTTTGGAGTTCTGGAGCTACATTGGCAAGTAGTGGAAAAGTTTCCTTTCTACCAGGGATAACCTTAGGATCTAGAGACTGAATTTTGGGGAGCTACCTTGGTTTGATAGCATGGGTTTATGGAGGTAAGAGAGCCAGCCCTGGCACAGAAAGATCCATAGCTGGGGGAATAGTTCCATGACTTTATACCAGCTATATACTGAACTACTGAAGTGGTAAGAAATGAGTTGAAGATAATCTTGTCTGGTTAGTGATTAAAAGAGAGAAAAAAATATAATCAGTTTTATTCTTTCTCTTCTTTTTGGCTCACTATCTCTGATTTCTTATTGGATAGCTACTTTTGGATTTCTATTAGTATATCAAGCTTAATATGTTCAAAAGAGATCTTATCATTTTCTCACTTTCTCAAAATTTTCCTATTTCTATTGAGAGCACCACTTTCCTCCTAGTCAAATGACTTACTTTACTTGGAATAATCTTTGATTCCTGTACCTTACTCCATATCAAATCAATTGACAAATATTGGTTCTACCCAAAATATGTCTTGCCCACTTTTACTAACATGGTCATCATATAACTTCGGGTCTTTATTGCCTCTTACCTTGACTATTGTAATAGCCTCTTAATTGTTCTCCTTTCTTCTAGGATCTCCTGTTTTAAATTCATCTTCACTATAGCAATTGAAATAACGTTTCTTAAGGCATAGGCCCATTTTGGCATAATTTCTTTGATTAACATTTTCAATAATTCCTTTTGTCTCTAAGACAAAGTTTAGGCTGGCATGCAATTTCCCTACTAGTATGCCTTTTACCTTTTTAAAAAAATTTATTTGGCATCATCTCCCTTCACACAAATAATGTGTAAAATTCCAGCTGAACTTCACTACTAGTTATACTCCAAATTTGATGTTCTATATCTTATTTCTATGTAGTCTCACAAGCTGTTCCTATCCTGAAAGATAATTCTTTTTCATTTTTTTAAAGAATTCTAAACTTCCTTAAAGGCTGAAGTGAGGTATTATCTCCTAGGTGAAGCTTTTCATGACTCCCCAAATTCATAATGTTCTCAGTCCTTTAATTACATTGCATTATATTACTTGTATACGTCTGTTGCATTCCTTCAGTAGAATGTGATTTCTCTGAGGGATGGATTATTTTGTTTTTTTTCTGCTATTCCCATAAAAAAGAGATAGCCTTTCTGAGGAGGAAATAGCTTCTGCTAATGTTAATATAAATTCACAAATGGCACCAGAAGAAAGATTAGACAGGAGTCATAGTGACTAATGAAGCTTTGTTAAGGTGGTCATATGTTGAGAAAAGAGTATGCATAACACAAGAAGAAGATTCAGTGGAAACCACCAGGAAGATTCCAATATAGGAGATGATTTAAGAAGAAAGGAAACAACAAAATATTGGCCACTTATTAAAAATACATAAGATGACACAAAGTGAAGTGAGTAGAACCAGGAGAACAGTGTACATAATAATAGCAACATTGTACAATAGTCAACTATGAAAAAGTTAACTGTTTTCATCAATACAATGATCTAAGACAATTCTGAAGTCTCATGATGAAAAATGTTATCTACCTTCAGAAAATCAACTGATGGAATTTGAATGCAGATTAAAGCATACCTATCAAATTTATTTTAGTGGGTTTTTTGTCTGTGTTTTCATTTACAATATGACTAATATAGAAATGTTTTATATGACTGCACATGTATAATCTATGTAAAGTTGCTTGCCTTCTCAATGAAGGGAAAGGAAATGATGAAAGGAAGAGAATTTGTAACTCAAATTAAAAAAAAATTAACATTTATTTTTATATGTAATTGGGAAAATGGAATATTTAATTGGATTAAAAATACTTTTTGAATAAATATGTTACAGAAACTGCATAACCAATACAACCTTCAATAGAAGAATATGGGAAATGGGAAAGGCTAGGGGTTTGGGTGATATTAGAGGGAAGGTACTGATGTAGCAGGAATCATAGAGGTGAGCATTTAAAAAAGAAGAGCTGATAGCTATTGAGACAGACTTCCACATAGGCTGGGAAGAGATGATAGCAGCAGTTGAGCATGAGTTCTGATAAGAGGGGCTGGTATGGTGAGAGTTCAGAATGGGACAACAATGGAACTGTGATTGGAAGAGGGGAAATAGTCTTAGTACCTTATTAGATCCCCTGCTAGAGTACTGCTTTAAGCTATGTGACCATGTACAACTGGAGAAGGTTGGCCCACTGAAAGGAACCTTTTAATTTCTTCCTTGACTTATTGCTTTAGAGCTGGGCCTTAAGTTCTTTCTCTTTAGGGGAAGAATTCCCAGAATAGAACAAATTTAGTCATTGTAAAAAATCCATCATAAAGGAAATAAAGATTTCTAGATTATTGATGAGCATGAGTGTAAGTCCTTTCTGCATTCTTTACACAGTTAAGTAAAAACCTATTCTGTTTGATACCAAGAGAACCTGATTGCTTACATTTGGGGAACATATGGCTAGCCTTTGGAGGAAGTGCCATTTGTTAACATACCCAAGTGCTACTTACAGAGGGGCAGATGAGTTGGCATAATTAGTATGAAGGATGAGCTGATAGTCACATTGTAGGAAGTGCCAGGTACTGATATGTCCAAGTTTTCTCTAAGTAGGGAGGATGAACCAGTGAGATTTATGAACAGCTCTCAAAAAGATGAGCAGCCCATGACATAGAATTCTAGCTTCTCTCACACTTAAGACCCTAGACAGAAATTCTAACTCCAAATTATATTGTTTACATATGAGAGGCTTTTCAGATTTTAATTTTTTAAAAACTAGAGCCACGTAAAGTAGTTAGTTAACAAAACCAGTTGAGTGACATCTTTCTTGAATTCAGATAATTTCTACTCCTTTGAGAGTTGAACCTAATCTTAAAAGCATATTTTTAACATAATTAAATTGGGCTTCATGTGGAAAACCCAGACTTTGAAAGGAGGAGTGGTGAGGGATGTGTGTGTGTGTGTGTGTGTGTTTGTTAAGCCATGTAGGAATTTACTATTTATTTTTTCATTCTTTTCAACTTCATTTTAAGCCTTATTGTTAACTACACCTGTCAAAAAGTTTGTTGAATGAATGAGCCAGAAGGATTCTTTTTTTACTCAGAACACCACAGTGAAGAGAAATTTTTAATTCTTATCTTCCTCCCATTTGAGACATTGTAAGCAGTCACCCAGAGAAGCCTCAAGGGATGTGGCATGGTGATTCATGAAGTTATCTAGGGCAGAAAGGAAGAATTTGGGATTTGGGTCATGTGTTCTGTACCTATGGAAACATGGTGATCAGGGAAAGGGCTCCTTTGACTTCAAGGAGCATCAGAAACATCTTCTAAACAAGAGTCCCAAGAGAGGACCCAAAGAAAGAGGTCTTTGGGTTGCAGAAGGAGATTTAAATTAACTTCTGGAAAAAGTTACTGAACAGAGACTTAAAAACTGTGATAGACTGAAAGTAATAGTCAGTTTGATGACAGGATAGAAAATCTAAATTGCTGCTTGCCTGAAAGACTATTCATTTGCACAGCTTTCCTTTCATCAACTTTCAAGAAAAATAGCCTTTCCTGTAGTTCCCGTCGGTGATGAATTGTGTCTTATATTGTGTGTGTGTGTGTGTGTTTGGAGGCTATTGTGCCTTTTTTGCAACACACTGCAAAACTGCTTCTTTGGGCACACTAGGTAAAGTCATCGGAACCTTCCCAGGTACCTAGTCACTCAGGTGACTTCTCTCAAGGAGGCTGCTATCCTTAATTTTCCATCTGTGCAAGTTAACATTAGTTAACTGCAATTGGGCACCATTAGCTATCAGTATACAACAGAGATAATATTCATCAGTGTTTCATCTTCAAAGTACTTTACAGACACAAAATAATTAACCCTTATGTAAACCTCAGTGATGTAAGGAGATGCTAGGAGGGAGACAGGCAGAGACTTGCTCTAGGTGGAATGGGAGACAGGCTTTTCTCCAAGTCTGGATTAAAAGTCAAAAGCTCCAGGCTGTTAACAGGCCACACCTGGTTCTTTTCTAACCTTCTCAGTGGCCTTGAAGCTTTGCAGGGAGACCAGGATTCTACTTTGTTATTATTCTTTCTTTGAGTCTTTTCATACATACAATAGTTAAGCTGGTACCTCTCAAATACCTTCACATTCTATTTAGTATGATAGTTGTTGGTCCAGGTCTTAATTTTCTCTTTACTAAATTACAAACTCCTTTTATGACTAAGGGACTTTTCATTCCTCTTTCTGTTTTTCTCTTTGCTGCAAATGGGAGGTTACTTCCCAAAAGTCTTTGAATGTTTCTAAATAAACAGCCCTAGCATACTCCTCCATTCCTATGAGTTCCAGTGCCATGAAAAGCAGCCTGGTTTAGGAGCTAGAGAGCAGTTGGAAGAATCAGGAAAACCTAGATTCAAGTCTCATCTCTAAATCTTTCTGGCTGTGTGATTGGGTAAATCACTTAAAATTTTAGTGCCCAGACAGTTCTCAAAGAATGTAACAGTAGCCAATTCTGATTGGCAGAGGGATTTTCTCAATAGGCATTTGTCATGGCAATGAAATCGTAGGTTCTGACACAGACCAACAAAAATTGAATAAATACAGTTCTACCCTACTCGTTCATCCCCATGGGTTCTACGAATTTCTCAAGGGAATTTCAGGGAGGAATTGACTTTCAAAGCAATGGGAGTTGGGAGAAATAAAAGGAGTCCTGAACATTGTACAATATATTCTTCCTATTCAAACTCACCTTCTGCTTTAACAAAAATGCTAGTCAAATATAGCTATAAATGAAAATTAAGAACAGAAAGAAATTTGTGTCTGAATATAATTTTTATTTCTTTTTTCAAATTTCTTTTAAAAATTATGGAATAAAACAAGCATTTCTATAACATAATATAATTTTAAAAAATAATTGCATATGAAACTGAAAATCTGCTATGTATAACTTGCTATTCCTTTTAAATATACAATAAAGTTATCATGTAAATTTCTTTTTTTTTTCTTCTCTCCTCCTACCCCCTGTCCTAAAGATGACCATCATTAGATACAAATAACATATATTATATTATTATATAATATATAACAATATATTATATATATATGTAAAATTTACATAAATATGTAAAATTATTCTGTACATATTTCTACTTATCAGTTCTTTATCTGGAAGGAGGAAGGAAAGACTGCATGACACGGTACACTGGATTTGTAATCCAGAGCACCTGAATTCAAATTATATCCCCTCCAAATCTATTAGTTGTGAAGGCAAGTCATTTGATCTCTCTGGGTCTCAGTTTTGTCATCTTTTTTTTTTTTTTTTCTTTGCTGAGGCAATTGGGGTTAAGTGACTTGCCCAAAGTCATACAGTTAGTAAATATTAAGTGTCTGAGGTCACATTTGAACTCAGGTCCTCCTGACTTCAGGGCTGGTGCTCTATCCACTGCACCACCTAACTGCCCCCTTTTTGTCATCTTCAAAACAGGGGAAATTAAATTCTCAATGAGATCATTTATAGTTTTGAAATGGACAAATGCTAGAAATCAGAACTTAATATATTTATCTTATTGATTGTCTAGACCTAAGAAAGTGGTAAATAAAATGATAATAATTCAGATTAAATTTAAAAGTATGCTCTACATGCATATTTTGAGCAGAGAGATGGCTATAAGCATTTATCAGGACAATTTGGACATGATATCTTTTAAGGTTTCTTTTAGTTCTAAATCTATGTTTCCATGATGATAGGTATATGATAGGTATATGAAATGCCCTCTGCATCAGTTCATACAAGTCTTTTCAGGTTTCCTTGAATTCATTCATATTATTATTTCTTATCATGGAATAATATCCTATTAAAGGCAAATTTTGTTGTTGTTTAGTCATACACAAGCCTTTACGATCCCATTTGGAGTTTTCTTGGCAAAATACTGGAGTGGTTTGTCATTTTCTTCTTCAGCTCATTTTATAGATGAGGAAACAGAGGCAAACAGGATTAAATGACTTGCCCACAATCACATAGTATCTTTGGCCAGATTTAAATTCTGAAAAATTAGTCTTCCTGACTGCAGGTTTGGCACTATATCTACTGTGTTATTTTGCTGCCCTTAAGTGCACATACCACAATTTGTTTTGTCACTCCTCAGTTGATGGGCATTCCTTTAATTTCTGGCTCTTTGGTAAAAAATAAAGTGCTGCTATGAATATTTTTGTATAAATGTATTCTTTCACTTTTTCTTTTATTTCTCTGAAGAGAAATTTCTAGTAGTGCTATCATTGGGTCAAAAATTATGCCCAATTTAGTGGCTTTTGGCACATAGTTCCAAACTTGCTTGCAGAAATAATAATCCAACAATGGATTCAGAGAACCAAGTTGCCCATAATTGGTATAACTTGGGATGTTCATAATAAAAGATAATATGTATTATAATTAAAGATCCAAATTAAGTCCAAAAGTCTCATTCTTAAAGGAAAGTATATAGTCAAGATTTGAGCTCTTATAATTAAAAAAAGGAAATTAGCAATATCTTGATGAGAGGAGATAAATTTCCTAACATCATAGGGCTGATAGGAAAGAAAGAAAGTCATAAGGACCAATGGGAAAAACCCAAGTAAGTAACTATAGTGTGTTTTCCCCTCTTCCTTTTTGATTTGTTTTTAATTTTAATTTTTTGTTATCTCAAAAAACTAACACAAACTTTTCCAGATTCAGAGAATAGAAATAAAGCAATGTATATGAAACCATGGATCTTTACTATTTGTGGATTTTCTTTTTTTTTTTTTTTCCAAGTTGGGAGTCACAGAGCCAGTATGTATTTGGCAGGATTTGAATCTAGGTTTCTTGTCTTTAAGGCCAACTCTATTTACTAGACCACATGGTACTTCAAACAATGAAAAATAGTAGTTTGCATCAATAAACTTTTATGACTATTAAGTACTTTATGCATTTTTTATTTGGTCTTCATGGCAAGATTTTGAGGTAGGTAACATTATGATAATCATTTTTATAAATAAAAAAAATTAAGACAGTGATATTAACTGACATAAAAATGTACAGAAAGGGGCAACTAGTTAGTGCAGTGGGTAGAGCACTGGCCCTGAAATCAGAAGGACCTGAATTGAAATCCAACCTCAGACACTTAACTTCCTAGCTATGTGATCTTGGGAAAGTTAACTTGCGTCACCAGAACAAAACCAAAAGAATGTATAGTTAAAGTATGGTAAATCAAGGACTCTAAATCATGTTATAGACTTCATCTGATGTTTCCTTCATTGGAGTCCCTCAAACTGGTGTGTGTGTGTGTATATATGTAATAATGATTAGAAAGCTATTGCAGAAATCCTGGGACTGAATGGAAAGGAAGAAGGGCATTGGAGAGAGATACACAAAGAATTAATGAATACATTGTCACAAGGGGTGATAGTGATTACTCACATTGATAGGTAGGTGTCTTATGTTTTAGGTATGTGGACACCTGCTTACTCCCTAACTTGGGCCATTTTTACTTAGGAGAGGTCTAGGTTCTCAGAGAAAGACCAGCTGTCTTTATATTCAAATTCTTTTGGGATTTGAGGGGGTAATCTTGTTGAGAGGAATACTTACTATTCTGGCTCTTGAGTTCCCACTGGTGTATTTCTATTAATACAAACTTGCCATTTACAATGACATTTCTAGATTTTAAACATTAATCAAGTAAAATTAAATTTAACAATAAGAAAGAAAAAAAAGAAAATTTAAAAAGTTATTTATATGAGAATAATAATATGCTGCAATGTTCACATAAACCAAAGTCACACTCTCCCACTATTTCATTTAATAAATAAAAAGAAAAGTGGGTACACACAGGAATCTGGAAGGGAAACACATACAAGAAAAATCCCAGATATTCAGGATAATTCAGCACTTGGGACTTTGAGGTTTGATGTGCCCAAGCATGTAGTAGGTACTTAATAAATCTTTATTGATTTTAGATTCAGTAATGTCTAACACACGAAACTTTTTCTGCTAACTACTTACTGTTGATCCTCACTGCTCTTCAGCCAGGCAATTTTCTTGTCTTTGATACTCAAATATAGCATTTATAAATTCTTCCAATTTATGATTACCCTTAAAGAGTGTTTAGAAACTTAATGAGAATAGCACTTCCATTTAGGCTAAGGATCTGCAAATCTTATGAAGCTGGTTATCTCTGGTTATATAGACACAGATAACTACTTTACTTATAATGTGTTGCATTGTACAATTAGAATATAGTCAATCATATAACAAACAACTCAGGTTAGCTCCCTGGTCAAGGCAAGCCTGATATTATATAGCCAAACAGTAACAGTTCTCTTTCTTTTCTACATTTCCCTTTCAAGTTGGAAAAGGCAGACAAGAGCAACATGTACTCTTGAGAAACTTCATCTCTCTTAAGCTTTAAGGAGTGCTGAAAGAGCAAAATCTGGACTTGAAGCTCTGACCCAAAGAGACTGAGTCAACTAGTAACCAAAGCTTTCTTTATTAGTTGATTCTGAGAAGCTGCTTTTGATTTCCTGCTGTTTCTTCAATTTCCCCTTTACTCAGCCTTTGTCTCCTATATCTCTTTAAAGTTTAAATAGAGGCTCCTGGCTATCAATGATTCACCTTTCATTTAAAAGGAAACAACTAGACAAATTTCCTCTCTGAAATAGATAGTCATCATACCTCAATCTCCACATAATTATAAAATTTCTCATTTTAAAATTTTATCCTCTTTAGTCATAAAACAGTTACACATTTTATACATATGGGGTATCCTCAAAATTTTAGTGCAGCTTAATGTTTTAATAGTACAATTAAAACATGGTAATATGTTATTAATTATTAATGATGTTTATTACTTGTTAATATAGTATAATAAACTTTAATAGATCAAAACTTCACTAAAACTTTGGAGATACCCTGTAAAACAAAGGACCATATGGGCTCTGTTTGGGATGAATTTTATTTTAAAGAAGCCATTTAAAATTTTTACCAAAAAAAAAAAAAAAAAAAAAAAGGTCAGTTGCCATTATTACAGCCTTCTGCATATTTTTAAGCAGGTGATGCCATGGGCTTAGGGCCCAAGAAACCATGGAAGTCCTGAAGCAGCATTCTAAGGGATAGAATCATTAACTAGACAAATGCCATGTACCCAGAGAAGACATCAGTAGAACCAGGAATTAGAGGCCCTTTAAATATGGTTTTTCATTTTATTTTGTGTTCTTGACTAATGATTCTTCAAATTCATCTTTTTCTAAATTTTTAATAAATAAAAGTACTTTTTTGTGACCTTTTAAGCCATTAAACTTCTGAGAAATAAAGTCCCACATATTTTATAAGATATATCTTCATATTTAAACATTGTTTATTTTCTGTCCAAAATTGGTCTGAAAGTTTTCTTCAGTAATATTTTAGAAGTTTTTTCTTTTTCCTTCCTTTCTTTCCTCTCTTCCTCCCTCCTTCATTTTTTCCTTCCCCCCCCTCTTTCTTCTCTTTTGTGTATGAACACGTGTGTGTGTGTGTGTGTGTGTGTGTGTGTGTGTGTGTGTGTGAAGATGGAAGATGAGTTTGATTTTGGTCAGGTTCAGTTTTAAGTGATTTTCAAGCATGTTAGTGAAGATGTATTTAATTGGAACTTAGAGATCTTAGAGATTATTTTGTCCAATTTTTCCATATTTTATAGATTCACTCATTCATGCATTCATCCAATAGGAATTAATGAAACTATTAGTATATGCTGAAACAAAGTTTTAACACCAATTCCCTACTATTATCAAACTTAGGATCCAGTAGGAAAATAAGACAGATGCAAATAACAATATACTATATTACATAGATACACAGAAGTTTTGTAAAATATAGGACTATAGAATTTGACAATGAAGGATGATACTTATGTGGATCAAGGAAAGCTTTATTAAGAAGATGACATTTGAGGTGAGTTTAAAGGATAAGTAGGAATTCAATGGGTAAAGATAAGGAGAGAAAGCATTTAAGGGATCAGAAATTGTGGAACAAAAGTTCAGAGTTGTGAGTAAAATGCTTGTTCCAGGAGCTAACTTTTCATTTTGGAGTGCTTTGTAAACCTTAAGGTGCTCTATGAATGTTAGCTATCATTATTAGTGAGATCACAAGGGTAGAGAGAATAATATAAAATAAATCGGGAAAGAGAGGCTACCGTCAGAGGTAGAAAGGCCTGGAATTCCATAGAGAGAAGTTTCAACTTTATTCAGAAGTTCATAGCTACCACTGAAGATTTTTAGCAGAGGAATATTATGAAATTCATTGAGTATATGGTTATGCTTAGGGAAAGATGTGGCTCAGGGAATTTAAAATGATGCTCAAGGTCATATAGCAATTTGGTGGAAGATGGAGGACTAAAATCTAGATCTTCTTATTCTTTCCCATTACAATTCTCTGCCTTTCAAAAAGGGTATTAGGACACAGAACAGGCAAACTAGACATATGCATTTGGGAGTCATCACTAAGAGACTAGTTGAAACTGAGATTAGGTTAGTTCTCTAAGGGAATAGATGCAAAGGGAAAAGGATCAGAAGAGCAAGGATTGGAATCTTGGAATACCAACAATTAGAGATTAGGAGGAAATGGTATCAACAAAGATTGATAATGATCATTGGCAGACTGAAGGTTAAAGGGCAATTGAAAAAAAGTCATAACATCACAGATTTAGAACTGAAAGCAATCTTAGATATGGTAGGATCTAATTTCCTAATTTTATAGAATTAAAAGGAAATTTAGGGTCATTAAGCTGATTAATAAGCATTTATTCTACGTCCCAGGCTCTATACTTAGCACTGGAGATACTAAAAGAAATAGAGCAGGAAAGGAATGCTGGAGTAAATTAATATGGCTATATTTCAAAACCAAGTGATGCTATTCAGTGGTCTGATTAAAAAAGAAAATACTTCTAGAATTAAATAAATTCCCTATTTTTTTTTTTAAAGTTAAAATTTAAAAAATAATACTGATTTTGATGCATGGAATTTTTTTATTGGTTTTGAATGTTTTGGTGGTAGGTTTGAACCAAAGGTTTATTTATGTAGGATAGACTTGGACAATTCAATACTTACAACATAGGGGATACAATTGGAAGGTTCTTTAAATATCATCTAGCCTAACCCACTGATTTTATCTAATATTTTATTTTCTCCAGTAAAATGTAAAACAATTTTTTGCATTTGTTTTTAAAACTTTGAGTTCATCTCTCTTCCTCCCCTCAGATCAAGAAGGCACATGTGAAGTTATGCAAAACATTTCCATAAAATCATGTTGCAAAAGAAAATGTAGATCTCCCTCCCCCAAAAAATCATCAAGAAAAATAGAATAAAAAATTGCATTCAGATACAATCATTTTTTTCCTCTGGATATGGATAGCATTTTTCATCATAAGTTCTTCAGTATAGTCTTGGATCATTGCATTGCTGAGAATAGCAAAGTCATTCAAAACTGATCATTACAGCATTGCTGTTACTTTGTACACAATACATTTCACTTAGCTTGAGTTCATGGAGGACTTTCTAAATTTTTATGAGAGCATCTTTACCCTCATTACCCACCCACTCATTTTAAAGATAGAGAAGCTTGAAATTACTTTGGTTTCTAGGATTAACTACTAAAATTTTGAAAATACGGTGGTGGTGTCCCTGAATTTCCAAGGCTGTTTGGGTTAAATTTTGGCAGCTGATGGTACTGCAGCAGTTTTTTTGCTGACTCTCACAATAGTCACAGGTCAGTATTAGATCCCTTCCATTATGCAGAGGAGGCAAATCTTTATAATGCTAAGCTGTTAGGCTAAAGAATTTTTTTTTTTTTTTTTTTTTTGCAGGGGTGTGTGTGTGTGTGTGTGTGTGCACATGTGAATGTGTACACATATATACCAACCATTTATACTTCATTTTATTCGAAAATTAACAACAAAAATATAATTTGGCATAAGAATATAAAATTATACTTTTTTGGATATATGAACACAAAATATTCCTGCAGGCATGACCCCAAGGATTTCCCCAGATCCCCCCTTCAATAAAACAACAACTAAAAAAACCCTCTCTGATTTATATTAAAATGCCTAGAAATGGTAAGATAATCTAACTTATCCCATAAACTATAGGATAAATAGATTACTTTGCATTTATTTATGTGTAAATGTTGTTTCTCTCTAATAAGATCCAAGCCTTTGGAGGGCTTTATGTTTTATTTTGTGTCTCTAAGACCTAGTATAATGTTTGATATGATGTAGGCTCTTAATAAATACTAGTTGAATCAACTAGATCAGCTTTTTTGGGGGCAGCTAAGGCTAATGGCTGCTTGCCTTTGTTCTTTAAACCATTTCCCTTGGATCCATCCATGATCATGATCAGGTGTGGTGATTTGGGCAGGACAAAAAAGCTGAAGAAGCTTCCACTCATGCACTTGTTATCCTTTCCCCCACTTGTGATTTTAAGAGCTTGGCAACCTCAAAAGTAGCAAGTAAATCTGGTAAATCTGACATTCATCTACTCCTGTGTTTCTTCTGATTTTGTCATTGGAAGGGTAAAACCTGATAAATCAGACAGCCCTTTAGCTCCTGCCAATGATACTTTTGTTTAATTTTTCTTCAGATTTTTCCTTTCAAGCACTTCACAGTGCTGGGGGGCAGAAAAAAGACCTATTTTCACCATCCATTCTCTGAAAAATTTACCAAAATATGATACTTTGGGGGATGGGGGTTGGGATGAATCAGGTCACCTTATAGGATTAAGAAATTTATTTCCAAGGAACATTTTAACTCTCTGACTTTCCTCCACCTCCCCAAGCCATCACAAGAGAGTCTAATTATTGAGAATGTGTGTTTATGAGATATTTGCCAACTTTTCTTCAAATCAGATAGCCTGCCTTTGATCCAGCACACCTGTTTGGCATCTTTTCACTCCTGATGTTTGTTGCTGGTTCTTGACTTCAGTCAAGCTCCCAGTTTGGCAAAGTGAAAATGAGCCTGTGGCTAAGATTAGCTGAAACTGCAAAACTTGAACCTCCTTGTCATGTTCTCAGTCTTGGGTAAAGTTCAGAGCCTTTTGATTAAAATATTTCCTATAATGTCCCCGTCTTGATTTAGAATGCAAAGGAGAAGTCTTCTGCGGCAATTTCCTGGCTCACTGTTAATTTCTAGCTATTCAACACTACCACCTTGTGGTCATTTGGAAAGCCTGCTGTCTTGGATTATTTCCAGAGCAGTCATATCATATCTTTAAGGGGTTTCCATTGGATGGGCATGACAACCAAGGGCAGACAGGTAGGACCTGATTGTTCAGAATGCAAATTGGAAAAGAAAGGGAAAGTCGACATTTGTCTCTTCACTTAAAATGGCCTGAGGATTTGTGTTTCCTTCCAGAGACTCTTTCAAAGATGATTTTTGATCACTGTATCCTAAAAGGTAATACCAAAAATAAAGAAAGGAGAAAACAAATATAAATAAGTACCCAGAATTGGGATTTGGGATACCTAAATTCTTGGTCTGATTTTACCATTAGTATGATGTTGCAAATTGTGTAATCTGGGTTAAAAGATAACCTCTTAGACCTATATTTTCTGTTTTGTAAAATAAAAGATTGGATTAGACCAATGGCAGCTTGGTGTCTCAGTGGATAAATAAAGTACTGGGTCTGGAATCAAGAAGGCTCATCTTTGTGAGTTCAAATTTAATCTCAGATACTTACTATATGTTGCTAAGTAAGTTACTTAACCCTGTTGCCTTCAGTTTTCCTTATCTGTAAAATGAACTGGAGAAGGAAATGGCAAATCATTCTAATATCTTTGCCAAGAAAACCTTAAATGGGGTCATCAAGAGTAAGAAAAGACTGAAAAATGAATGGATAAAATTGGTCTTTTCTAGTTCTGGCTTTCTGTAGTTCTGAAATAGAGTATAGGGATAAGAACAATTCAGATGGCTCCCTTAATAGGAAAAGTAATGGTCTGACCTGGAAGCTGAGTTTGGAATAAAATGACTTATTGATTTATAGATCCAGACTGTGCTGCTATTTATTGTTATCTAGATAATCAACCCATTGATTCCACTCAGAAAAAAAGGTGATAGGGTAAGATTTCTCTCTCTCTCTTCTCTTTGATCTTTTTCTCTCTTTTTAAAAAATATGTTGTTCATCAAATAATGTTTAAAAAAACAATAAGAGTTTGAATTCTCTGTATCTTTTTCTAAATATGTATTTGTAGAGAATATCAATGCAATTACTATTTTGTTCCAGAGTTATGATTTCATTGGTATAGGGATTATCATGCTCTTATAACAATTTTAGAGAATTGCTTAGGGCAAATCCAACCTTAGACATTTAACACATACTAGCTATGTGAATCTGGACAAGTCACTTAACTCCAACTGCCTTGCAAAAAAAAAAAAAAAAAAAAAGATGGGGGTAAGTGATTTGTCCAGGATCATATAAGTAATTAATATTACTTATTAACGGAATGGAACCTAGGATTTCTTTCTCCAAATCTAGTACTTTTTTCACTTAAATTGTTAAAAGTTGTTGTTTGGGGGTTTACCCAAAACACTTCTATTGTGTATCTAAGGGGAAATAGGACCATAGATAGACTAGCAGATTTCTTAATTAAAGTTATTCTCCCTAGGACAATGTGATTAGACAATTTACAATCTTAGTCCTAAATTGAGGAGACAAGGAATAAATTGGGGGTGGTTTAGAATTTAAGGATGAATGAAATTAGTAAAATGCTAAGAAGTGTACTACAAACTAAGAAAAATGACACAGGATTGATTGACTTGGGATATAGTGGTGAAGTTAAGTTTGAAACATTTAGGAATTAGTACTTCAAATTGAGTAATAGCTTTCTATTATCCTGCCTAAGGACAGAATTATTTTCATATTGGAACACATTTCCCCATTATTTCTTCACATTAGTAAAGTCAGACTACCCCCTAGGCCTTTGTGGTAATGTCAGTCTTTTTAAAAGCACAACACAATCAAATGGTCCTAAAGTCTTGATTTACAATATATAAATATTTTATAAAAAGCAATATAGTAGTATCTACTATATTTGACAAAGTCCTCAGCAATTCAGGATCATTTCCACACTACAATGAATCATCCATCATGGGCTTTTTAATAAAGGTATCCACTGTAGCTGGAACATCAGCATCCTCATCCCTTCATTTTCCTATATATCTGTGTAGCTTCCAAAAGGAGATATTTATTTAAATGCCTGCCCAACCCTTTACCATAACAGATTCCTCTCTGTTGAGCACTATCTTTGCCCAGTATGGAAAAGGGGGCCTCCAGTTTTTCCTTGTCTGGTGGAAGTCAATGTTGTTGCTGCATCATAGCTGCCTCTCTATCTGTTTCTCTGTCTCTGTCTCTGTCTCTTTCTCAGTTTACTTAAAGCTCAAACAGTTTTAATAATCTGTGTCAGTACAAATAGTACAGTATTCTACATACTGATGACACCACATCAGGTCTTTTTAATTTTTGAAGTGAATATATACTGCACACATGCTTAATGACAACTAACATTTATATAGCACTTTATGACTTGCAAAGCACTTTGCATAAATTATCTAATTTCAGTTCCACACTAGCCCTTTGAAGTAGTTACTCTAAGTATTACTTTCCTTATTTTGTAGAGGGGAAAATTGAGGCTCAGAGAGGTTCAATGATTTACTCATGGTCACTCAGCTATTGAGTGTTAAAGATAGTATTTGAACCTAAGCCTCTCTGCCTCCTAATCTAGTACTATTTCCATTCTGCTTCTCATAGATGCAGACATATAATAAATATGTATACATATACATATATACACAGGTATATTTTGTATGGCATTGGTATTACTCTACTCTAGAGCTCTTTAAATTTTCTAGCAGAAAAGACTGGTGTGAAACCTTCACTTTTTCCTATTCAACCGACATATTTGGTGATATTTGGTAGCTGGTACCTGCAAAGTTCACTAGAATTTGTTTCTTAAGCTCATAATGGAAAAAGCCATTATGTTTATCATAAAATATACAACTAGTTTGATCTGTATATTCCTGTGTGTGTGTTTTAGCAGCTTAGAAGCATGGGAAATCATCTAACAAAGTGTCCTTTTGGAATTGATTTTCTAGTCTACCCCACCTGTTATTGTTGAATCATTTTTTTCAGCCATGCATTCTTCTTTGTGTCCCCATTGGAGTTTTCCTGGCAACGATACTGGAGTGGTTTGTCATTTCATTCTCCAGCTCATGTTATAGATGGGGAAACTGAGGCAAAAAAAGAGTTAAATGACTCAGCCGGGGTCACACATAATATGTGTCTGAGACCAGATTTGAATGCAGGAAGATGAAAACTTTTGACTCCAGACCAGTGTTCTGTACACTAGGATGCCACTTGGGCACTGTTCCCCATCTGTAACTTGTTCTGTTCTTGTTTCCTTGCCAAGTATGGGTTTCCATTTTGTGTTGTTGGCTACTTGTCTTCATACCAGAGGGTCTGACTTGCAGTCGGCATCATGCTAATGTTGGCCATCTGGCTGTGCAGATGCTTTTAAGACCATATTGTAATCCCTTCTGGTATAGCCATGCTGTAAGATTTCAACTACATTTTGTGAGGGATTTTCTTGTTTCCTTGGTTCATAACTACCATCTGGGAGATCTGGGAAAATATGTGTTATCAAGTGTCCTAATATAAAGGGGACTTTTGATTTATAGGAGGCCAGTTTGTGATATTAACACTCTTTCCTGATTTCCTTAGCTATTAGTATACTCTTCTTGTGCTAAGATTAACTTGGATTTAATAAAAGCTGTTTAATACAATGGATAAAGCACTAGACTTATAGTTAAGATTGAGTTCAAATCTGGTCTCAGTTAGAGGTCATAGACATAGATCGTGGATACATCTCTTGACTACTGTCTGACTTGATTTAAAATGGAGACAATAAAGGCACCCACCTCAGTAATTGTAAAGATAAAATGAGACAATATTTATAAAATGTTTATAAACCTTAAAGCATTATAAAGTTCTAGCTTTTATTATCATATTAATTATTAATTTTAATTAATGTTAATTGCTAACATGTCATATTGGGGGCAGCTAGATGGTGCTAGGCCTGGAGTCTGGAAGACTCATATTCCTGAATTCAAACCTGATCTTAGTTAGTTGATGTGTAACCCTGAGCAATCACAATTCTGTTTTAGTTTCTTTATATGTCAAATGATCTGGAAAAGGAAATGGCGAATTTCTCTAGTATCTTTGCAATTAAATCTCCAAATGGGATAATGAACATGTCTGAACAATGTTATTAATATACAATATTAATATATAATTAATGTCATATCATGTTATTAATAGCATAATTTCAATATTGCTTTAAGGTTTTCAAAGTGCTTTATATGTCACCTCATTTGATCCTCACAGAAACTCTATGAGGTAGATACTATTATTGTCCCCATTTTACAGATAGTGAAACTGAGATAGAGTGACCTGATTAAGCTCACACAGCTAGTAAGTATCTGAGGCAAATTTCTAACTTAGATCTTCCTGACTCTCAAACCAAGGTTCTCCACCTAGGTAACCCACTTATTTGGATGTTTTATATATATTTAATTACATATATAAGTCATTTGCATCCTGACCACTTGTTCAGTAGCTAGTAAAGAAACAAGACAGGGCAGCAGAAAGAGCTGTGGCATCAGAAAACCTGGGTTCAAATCTTCCTTTTGATGCATATAAATTCCTTAGTGTTGTCACTGGTAAAATGAGAAGGTTGGACAGGGAAACCTCTGAGGTAATTTTTAACTCTAGACCAAGGATCCTAAATCACTCTAATTCTTCCTAATTATTACTCATAATTTCCAAAGAATTTCTAAGGCAACTGGGGATTATTTATATTGTCCAAGCTATTTTCAGTCATACTTACAGTGGAGGGGACTGGTGGAGTGAAGGAGAGGATGGAATCATTGGGAGTGAGTAGTGGGGAGAAAGAATAGTTCCTGGAGGCTGATTACAGATTCAGGACATCAGAATTTGAATCCTGACTGTTTCTTACTCTGAATAAGCCATATATTCTCTCTGGGCCTCTGTTTCCTTAGGTATAAAATGTTTGCACTGCCTGTCTTACAGGGTTGTTATGAAGAAAGTACTTTATAAATCTTAGTGTAGTGGGGTGTGCTGATCTTGGAGTCAGGAAGTCTTGAATTAAAATTCTATCACAAACACTAGCTATGTAACCTTCCATCAAAATATTATTACATTGAACTTTAGGAGTTCATGAGACTCATGAGGAAGGTTACCCTTTGCCTTTCTTAGTGCAGATCATGAGTTTTTGAAGGTTTGCCAATGGAACACAAGTGCTTGCAAGTCTTTCCTCGCTGGAAAGATTTTGAGGATGGCTCTACTCCATGCTAATTTGGGGGTGGGAAGCTCTAGCAAAGCCTTGAAGTCTTTTTAACAAAGGTAGGGAGGGACATCCACTCTGATGAAATCTCAGATCTTTTGAAGTCATGAAATACCTACTAAAGATAGTCACTAGCCTCCTGAAGTCAATTTGCATTCTAAAGAATTCTCTGTAAATTTTCTTCCCTCTTAGTGAAAATTTTGGCATGAATAGCGCAATGCTAGCTTAATGAACAGCACTATAATCTTTGCATGAAGAAGAGAGGAGAAGAAATCCTGATGAAATTTTATTTTATTTATTTATTTTTTTACAGAGGTAGTTGAGTGTGAGCTTTGCTGCAATCAAGATATTAACCTGTCAAAGGTGAACAATCCCTTGGGATTCTTCTATCAGCATATTGCAGGGAGATGCTTGTGTTAAGGCAAGGTTCAAAATGCTGCTGCCTGTCTTGCTGTCTAAAAAGAACAAAATCCAAAGCTTGAGTATTTCTCAAATTTTTATATGCTTTTTGCTTATTTATTTGTTAGTTGTTTAGTTGCATCCAATTCTACGTGACTTCAGAATTTGTCTAAAAGGCTTTCTAGGTGAAGATACTGCAGCAGTTGCCATTTCCTTCTACGTTTCCATTTTCAAAAGGAAAACTGAGGTAAATAGTAAATAAATGACTTGCCCAAGATCACATAGTTAAGCCTGGATTTGAACTCAGAACTTCTTGGTAGATAGAGTCCTGGGCTTGGAATCAGTTTCATTTTCCTGAGTTCAAATCTGACTTCAGATGCTAACTAGCTGTGTGACCCTGTTAACTCTGTTTGCCTCAATTTCTTTATCTGTAAAATGAGGTGGAGAAGGAAATTGTAAAGCACTCCAGTATTTTTGCCAAGAAAACCCCAAATGGGATCATAAAGACTTGTATGTGACTGAACAACAACAAAATATGTATTTAACAAGGTATTATTCCATCACAACAAATAACATGATGAATGAATTCAGAGAAACCCTAGAAACCTTGTTATGAACTAATGCAGAAGGTATTTCATAGTACTATGATCATAGAAACATAGATTTAGAACTAAGAGGAACCTTAAAAGATATCATGTCCAAATTGTGCGGATAAATGTTTAAAAATCAACTCTCCTTCCAAAATATGTATGCAGGACACACTTTCAAATTTAATTTGAATTATTAATTAATTGTTACTTAAATTAATTAAATATAAACGAAGAGTGAGACATGACTGAACAATAGCAACAACTTCCTGACTCCAAAAAAGTATTCTATCCATTGCACTATCTAGTTGCCTTTTTATTTGTTAGTAAATTATTGAAATATCATATTGGGCATTTCACTCCCTCCCCACTGATCTGCTAACAAAACTAAGAAAAGAAACTATTCCTATGTGTAATGTCTGCATGAAAGCTTGAGGAAACAAACAGACCAGATTTTGAGATCTCATAATTCTAAGATCACTAACATTAAGTACATGAATACATAGATATGCTAAAAATTAGGCTTGCCATATGCAAGATTTAAAATTTTAGGATACAAAGCCAAAGCTAAAGGGAAAGCTATCCTTTGTCTTCCTCCCACCAAAGGAGGGGACAGATTCTTTTTAGACCATGCCTTTCTGCTCCCTAGATTCATACCGCTCCTCTGCCTTTTTTTTTTTTTTTTTTTTTTTAAAGAGACTAGAGCTTTATTGAAGTCTATGTATTCTGGCTCAACAATAGATGACTCCAATAATATAGAGGTAAAATGGTCCTGAATTATGTAGTTCACTTTTCTTTATTTTATAGCTCATACATTATGAATAGCTTTATTGAGATTCTCACTACTTTTCATATAGCCATTAGTTATGGAACAAACCTTAATGCTTTTGACAGAAGTTTGAAACTTTGAGCTATTTAGTCCTGTATATCAAGCTAGTAACTGTCTTTCTCCATTGCAAGCCTTCCTCCATGCAATTAGCACACACACATGGATTACAAAGAAGTTATGATTGATCATAGTTATATGGCAAGAGTAAGACTCTTTTCTTTCTAACCTCCCCAAATTATTTGTTTTTAACATTTTTTTTCTTTTGAAATTTTGAGTCCTAAATTCTTTCCCTTCCTATTATCTCCTCTTACACTCACTGAGAAGGCAAGCAATATACCAATTATACATATGAGGTAATACAAAACATATTTCCAGATTACACATTTTTTAAAGCATAAACTATAAGTGAGAAAATGATATTTTAATTTGCACTCAGAGTTCATCAGTTCTCTCTCTGAAGATGGATAGAATTTTTTCATCTCTAGTCTTCTGGAATTGTCTTAGGATCATTGTGTTGATCAGTCACCAAGTCTTTCACAGCTGAGGTAAGATACTGTCAAAGGTATGAATTAAAAGAGGAGTCATAAACGGACTTAAAGAATAGAAAAACTTTGGAGTAAATGTCTAATATTGTAGGCAGAGAAAGGGATAGAAAAGAAGAAACGAATTGAACCAGTTTTTCTCCATCTTTCAGAGAAAAATAGTTCAACCATACTTCTCAGCATGGGTTGGAATAGATAGAAATAACTTGCCTTTTCTAATCACTATCTGTATGTCCTAATCTTGATTCCATTTAAAGCACCATACTCAGCAGATGTGGTTTACTTGATTGCTCCTTCACCATCTGAGTCCTCCTCCAACCTGTCTCTCCAAAACTGAACTCAAAACTTCCTGGACTCTTCTCATTCATGTTGTTCCCACATCTCTACTTTGTTCTGAACTTTCTATCCTTTCCAGAACAGGTGGACACAATGTTGGACTACATTCCCCAAAATTCTTTCAATTTGAGGCATTTCCCTGACTCCAAAGAAATTCATCAGAATATCTACTTATGTATGCAAATATACTGTTATTTTTTTTGATAATAGCTTTTATAAGCAGATAATTTCAAGAGCACAAAAGGTATATTTAAGCAATCTAAACTATTTTTGATTTATTGACATACTATCCTTATTTCATTAATCACATAATTACATCACCACTAAAATCTTATTCTAATATTTTGCAATAATGAATGTGTGGAAGAAGAACAAGGAAGAGGAGGACTCTAAATTCTTATAGGCTGTGCTATTAGAATATACATTTTGGAAGTTTCTACTAATCTGGGTACCAAAAATTAAGGAGTACATTAATAAGCTCTTTAGAAGTAGGCAACCAGGAAAAAGCCACTTTGGACATTCAAACCCCTTTATAATCTATACATTTCTTTCTAGTCTTATACCATATTCCCCTCCACTTAGCCTACTCTCTAGTTACTGGAATCCTTACTATTCCTCATAGAAGATACTTCATTTCTTGAAAGTCATTTTCACCTCCCAATTCCTAGGTCCCATATTATTCAATACTACCTATGATTGAATGGGCTTTCTTGTATGCTGTATTGCATTGTTGATTCACATAGAGCTGGTCCATGAAAACCTTCAGATCTCTTTCCAGTTGAACTATTGCTATACCATGTTTTACCCATTTTGTATTTGTGAGGTTGACTTCTTGAACTCAAATATGAACCACTCCTGCTATGTAAACATTTTGAGGTCAAGGATTAACTAATTTTTAGCTTTATGTTCCTAGTGCCTAATGTAGCACCTACCATATAAGAGTCACTTTAAAAAGTCTTGTTGAATTAAATTGAAACTAGATATAATTCCTGGGAGCCCTCTCCTACCCCTGTAAGAACGACTACCCAGTTTTAAGATACTCTACAAGTCTGCTTTCTCTATAACTACAGCTCATAAGGTTCCACCAATTTATTTATCTTTAATAAATAAATTAATTAATTAATAAAGATGTCTTGCTGTCTACAAAGAACAAAATCCAAAGCTTGAGTTTTTCTCAAAATTTTATATGCTTTTTGCTTATTTATTTGTTAGTTGTTTAGTTGTATCCAATTCTATGTGACTTCAGACTTTGTCTGAAGGGCTTTTTTGGAGAAGATACTGTAGCAGTTGCCATTTCCTTCTTCACATTTCCATTTTTCAAAAGGAAAACTGGGGTAAATAGGAAATAAATGACTAATGTCCATTAGAGGACACAATTCATTCCATGTAAGATCATTTAAAAGATGTCCAACAAAACATTTTCCTTGAGAAAAGCTGGGGATATACTCTCCCATAAAAACATACAATGTCACTAAGAAGAATATACAACTATCCTAGGAATATGTATGGCCAACATATATGGGTAGAAGTATAACAAGCTTTTGCTACTCCTGCCAGAGTGTGGATATCTTCCACTTGTGTTACTGAGCTGTTTCCTGAATCTCTGTTGGAAACATGTGGCTGGATGCTACCGGCAGATGCTGATGGATATTGCATCTCTCCTAGACACTGCTCATCTGGATTTACAAACTATGCCAAACTCTGCTTGACTGGATGTGTAATCACTGCTGGGTACTCTGCTATTCCCAGGTTATGGTTCAGTTGAAATTCTTGATAATTTCTTCCTCAAAGGAAGTGTAGGTACTGACATATTCATTTTAGCCTTAAGGTTAGGAGATATTTGTAGCTCTTTTAGAAAAGGCAGAATCTTGGCTACTTATGCTTCTGATCACTCCAATAGTCAATTCTGAGTCCCCAGTTGTTTAGAGGAAAAAGCACAGTCCTCTGAGCTACTAGAATTGTCAAGGTAAGTCTTTTATCCAGAATGTAATTCTTGTTTGGTCTATGGGCATAAGTCTGTTTGTCACTCACCTCATTCCAATTTGTGTAAGCATTCAATCAACCTCCAAATTTTAATCTCTGAAGGCTAAACTACAAACTAAATAATGACTATTTACTTTATAATTACCAATAGCTCTAAAGTTCAAGGTTCTCCAGTTTTAAAATCTTAAATTTGTTCTACTACCCCATAAAGTGAGTTGTGGGTATTTCTGGGTCAAAAGGTAGCATGATCTACTTTGTTTTGTTTTTAATTGTGGTTGTTATTTTTAATGAATGAATGAAAATCATTTGAGTACTTATGTATACTAAGCACTATTCTTAAACAGTGGGGATATAATTATAAATAGCAAGACAATTCCTGCCCTAAAGAACTTACATACTTAAAAATATATACTTTAATATCTTGTCTGGGCCAGACAAGATTGCAAGAATGGATTACATTTGGGGAGAATACAGGCCTTTTAAACCAATAGGGCTGTGTCCAGTGCAAACAACTCCAATGTAATCGCCAGATGATGTGGAGAGACCCAAAAAGTGGTGAATGGAAGGGATCAGATAGGTTAACTGCCTGGGGGAGAGGGTTTGCTTGTATTTCTTCAGATGGAGAAGGAATCAGATGGGTGCCAACGAGTCATATTCGCCTTGTCCATTGGAGAGAGACAGAAAAAGAGAAAGACCTCAAAACAAAGGAGAAAATCTAAGAAATATCTGACACTGAAAGAGCATGGCTAATAAAAAGACTGTTAAAGAACTTTAAAACCAGTAGGAATCATTGGATTTCCTAACACAAGATGAGACTAATAGACAATGGACTTATGGACATTTATAAATTCTCAATTTATGATTATTTGATCATGTTATTTGTTACATACTTCTAACATGTATTATGTTACTATGTTACTATGTGTTTGTATAATCTATGTAATTATGTGTAATGCCTCCCATATTGATGGATTTATGTTTCAAGGTCATGACCACCTTATGTTCTAAATCAAAAGAAAGGGGGAGATGTTAGGTTCTTACTAAGTGCTAATGAGATAATGAGATATTAGGTTCTTACTAAGTGCTAAATCAGTACTTAACAATTCTCTATTTCTGGTCTTTACTAGGAGTTTGACTCCTTTGAACTCCTGGGGAGGAGCTTGCATGCTTAGGAGGAGCAAGTTCATTGGTTGAAGTAATTTTTCCCAGAAGCCCTTGCATTATCCCATGGCCATTCTCTGGGAGGATAAAAGAGGGTGGCACTTGAGAGACAGAGAGTCTCTTGTCTGGGCCAGACCTGAGGCGGCTCTCTGAAGGAAGAAGTCTCTCCTCTAGACCAGAGAACGATTGGCAGTTTCTGGAGACAACAGAATTTTACATATATAGTCCCATTTCATTTAAAAAATTTTTTTACAAAGTTTTTTATTTTCAAAACATATGTATAGTTTTCAATATTCAACCTTGTAAAACCTCGTGTTCCAAATTTTTTCCCCTTCCCTTCCCTTGATCCTCTCACCTAGGCAGCAAGTAATCTAATATGTTAAATATGTGTAATCTTTTATATATATATATTTCCACAATTATCATGCTGCACAAGAAAAATAAGATAAAAAAGGAAAAAAAAATGAGAAAGAAAACAAAATACAAGTAAACAACAACAACAACAAATGAATATACTGTATTATGATCCATATACAGTCCCCACAGCGCTCTCTCTAGGTGCAGATGGCTTTCCCATCATAAGACCATTAGAACTGGCCTGAATTACCTCACTGTTGAAAAGAGTCATTTCAATCAGAATTGATCATTATATAATCTTGTTGTTGTATACAATGAAGAACTTATATAAAAAAACAACAAAAACAAAAACAATCTATTTTGTTTTGATTTTTTTTTCTGAACTTAAATACTAAAAAATCGTATTTCTCTATATACAGAATGCAGAATATTCTGTATAAAACCATGAATCTCCATTTTATAATTGCTTTCTTTAAAAAGTATATATAATATACACATACACACACATATATATGTACATAAATATGTATATATATTTGTGTGTTTATGTGTGTGTGTGTGTGTGTGTGTGTGTGTGTGTGTGTGTGTGTGTGTGGAGGGGGGACAGCCAGGTGTAGGGGGCATAGTGGTTAGTATGCTGGGCCTAGAGTCAGAAAGATTTGTTTTTGTGAGTTCAAATCTGGTCTCAGACACTTACTAATTAAATGACTCTAGGCAAGTTACTTAATATTTTTGGCCAGTTTCCTCATCTGTAAAATAAGCTGGAATAGGAGGTGGCAAACTACTAGTATCTTTATCAAGAAAACCTCAAATGGGGTCACGAAGAGTCAAACTGAAAATGGCTGAACAACAAAAAAAACAATAAATATGTATATATATTATATATGCATATATACATAAAAACATATAATCAATTCCCATGTTACTTTCAAAGCTATTTTGCTTATTTCTATTACTTCTTGTTCTCTTTTGGATATTAAAAATTTTTCTTTAGCTCCTTCTCCCCTTTTTCTCATATCACTGTTGCTAATTCTCCTACCCCTAATTCCTTTTCCAAATTAAAAGCCGAAAGAAAAAAAAAAATCACTTATAACAAAGAAGCATTGTCAAGTAAAATAAGTTCACATAGTGGACTTGTCCAAAAAGATATCTTTTTCTACCCTTATGTCTATCACTTCTCTGTCAGAAAGTAGGTAGAAATGCTTCAGTACAGTCTCTGCAGATATGATTGGACAGTGAATTGATAAAAATTCTTAAACTTTCAAAAGAGTACTTCTTACAATTTTGATGGTCTTAAATAAATTGTTCTCCTGGTTTTTACTTCACTTTGAATAGTTTATACTAGCCAGAATTCTCTGAAATTGTTTCTTATCATTTCTTACAGTATAATAATATTCCATCATATTAATATGTCATAACTTGCTTAACTACTCTTCAGTTGTTCCAGAGAGCAATGTAAGGTACTCCTTTAGCTTCTAGTTCTGTTCTCTTCTAATTATTTTAAGGTCTCTATTCTAGGAGTTTCTGTCCACCCTGAGGCCCTTTGCAGACATAAATCTTTGATGACTACACATTTCCTTGGTTCAAATTTGGTTGTGCTGGGGAGGCTACCTTACACTGGTGCTGGATTTGATAATGGACCCTTTTGCTTTTATGCTCTGACTTTTTTGCAGTTTAGCAATGGAAGAAGTCACTTATTGGCGTTCCTCATTGTATTTATTCACATTATTCAATCTGTTGCAAATTTCAGGGTTTTGCTGAAGTAAATTTGAGGGAGCTGGGAGGTCAGCCTTCAATTAGCCATCTTGGCTGCCATTTTTATTTCTTAGCTCCACGTTTTCTGTTGTCTTTCTTTTCTCCTTTCTGACACAGGTTAGGAATCCCTACTTTCTCTTTATATCTTTATTTTCACAATGAAATTTTCCTTCTATTTTTTAAAAAGGATTTTTTTTTTTTGAGACATAGATTATAGAGGTATATCTCAAACTCCTTTACTTTCTCATTTGGAGAGAGACAACTTATGCTTTGAATATAGATAGCAGTCATTTGGCTGTACTAATACAAATATTGCTCAATTCACATGTTACTACAATTCATCATGCTCTTCATACTTGCTAGAAGAAAGATCTTTAGTCTTTTTTTTTTTCTTGATAACAATTCTTTTGGAGTATTTTTGTTTATTCAACCTTATAATTGTTACTTACCTTTCACCCCATCCATCCCACTGCACCAAGTTTTACAAACAAGATTGTTGACACCTTTATGGCCAATTTATTTTCCCTTTTCTCACTGACTTCTTATTGACTTACATTATGTTTTCTTAATTTTTTTGCCTTGCCAACTACCATTTTTTTTTTTTTTTAATCTCTCTGCCTCTGTCTCTCTCTCAGCAAATAAGGTCACACAGTTACTTGCCCATAGTTAGATAGAGAGTAAGTGTCTGAGGTCACATCTGAACTCAGGTCCTCTGACTTCAGGGTCACTGCCATCTGACTACCTTGAATCTTTTTCTTTCTCCCATGTTGTCTCCTTCTTTAAATCTTTCTTTTTCCTTTTCCCTTAGCTTTAACCCTTTTCTTTGTCCTTGATTTATTTGCCATTTCCTTCTTTTTTTCTAGTCATTATACTGGTCATTTTCTATTCTCAAATTATTCTCTCTCAATTAAAACCCCTCTTTTTCACCTTCAACTTCCAAGCCCTTTTTCTCCTCTGCTTCTTTCTTTTCTTCCTCTTCCACATTTTCTTCCACTTTCTCCATTTTCTCCTTTTATTTCTTCAACTTTTTCTCACATCTTATCCAATTTGTACTTCCAAAATTCAATTTCTGGTCTTCTTTATAGCTGCAAATCACATTATATAACTTTCACAGTACTTCCACTTTCAGTTTAGGTTTCTTCTTAAATTTGTCCTCTTAAAAGCTTAAGGAGAAAATTTTATAGTCAGTTATATACATGTCTTTACACCCTCACTAGATTTAAAATTTGAAGGTAGAGTACATTTATAACCTTTATGTCCTCAACACCTAGAACTGTGCATTGCATATGGTAAGGGCTTAATAAAGGGCTTTAAAAATGTTAAAGAAAACTAATTTTGTGAGACTAGGAGGCAAAGAGGAGCAAAATCCTTCATTTTGTTTTAAGATTTCTTGTTGTAAATTGTTTAGATGTGTATGTTAAGCCTGATCCTTTTCCCCAAAAGAAAAATTAAAAGTAACTGGATATAAAATGTCTATGATCTCATAAAAACAAAGACATTAATATAGAGAATTGAGAGCTGTCATAAAAGTAGCCATTCTGGGAAGGGAGGACAGGGGAGGAAGGAAGAAAAAAAAGAAATTTATATGATTTTGTTGTATATTTGAAAGGAATAGTAGGTTGTATGTAATAGATTTGTGGTTTCATGTGCAACCATCTCTTTTATTGTAGAATATTATGGAAATGCTTGTTTTATTCCATAAATTAAAAATAAAATAATAATAAAAAGAAGTGAACTTGTTTTTGGCCTTAAACTTAATATACAGCACAGTTTAAAACAAAGACATTAATGTCTAGGCATTCTTAGTCTTATTTATACACTCTGATGCCAATTTGGGGCACGGGGTTTGCAAACAAACATAATTTTCAGCTTTCCCTTCGATTTTCCTCCTCTGGCCCCTATTGTTTCTGGGCTAGTGACTCTTTGTAAGGCTACTAAAATCTTCTAATACATTAGTTTTTAAGGATAGTCTTGCTTCCACACCCTTTGCCAGTCAGCTGCAGGTGCTGATCTGTGGGAGAAATGAGAAATTAAAACAGGAATTTTAATTATAGCTCCACCCTGATTGTGTGTATGGCCTTGAGCAAGCCCTTCACATCTCTGCTGCCTAAGCTTTCCCACCTAGTTGTAAAACAAAGATGACACAGATCTCTGTCCAGATAGAGCTAAGAGAAGTCAATCAAAAACTGATTACAAAATACTTTGAAGTCTGAAGTTTGTATCTGTTCTGGAAATAAAATCAGCCTATTACAGAAAATAAAGAGATTGGAGTATAATCACCTCCTTTAAATGATCCATTTTAATGTAGATTATTTTAGAGAGAAAATCCCCTGCCCCCAATTCTAGCTAGGAAGGATTTTTCTTTTTTTGGTTGAAAAAAAAAAAAAAAGTCAGAACTTTTAAAACTCCTTATCTCCTTACCTCCCTCTTCACCCCCCCCCCCAGGTATATCTCCATAACACCTGCTCTCTGCATCCCCCTTTCTCCCCTCAGTAAAATTCTTGTAACAAAGAAGAACATTTAAGTATTATACTGAGCATTTGCTGTGCTTCCTAGTTACTTTGGGCCATTGCTAAAAGGATTTGGTATTGGTATTCATTTTTTTTTTCCCTCTTCTCCTGCCCTCATCCCCAACCCCAGATGGCTCCCTTATGACATGGCAAACCCCACGGGATTCCTTCCCCATTTTGGCGGACATTAAGAGGATGGGGTACTATGTCAGCTGACAGAAGAGAAAGATTCTAGCTTGTTTTTTTTTTTTTTTTTCTTAGATCCTCCATATGACATCATGTAACTCCTTCCTATGTTTCCAGTCTTTTTCTTCTCCAGTGACAATGACTTCCTTGTTTCTTGTTCTACCTTACTTTCTGTCTTCTGAGTCTAAGCATTTTCAGTGGACTGTGGACTCATCTTCCTCTTTTAGCCTCCTCTACTTCATCTGAGTCTTAGCTATAATTCTACCTTTTGTAAGAAGTTTTTGCTTGTCTTTTTTTTTTCCCCTGAGGCTGGGGTTAAGTGACTTGCCCAGGGTCATACAACTAGGAAGTGTTAAGTGTCTGAGACCAGATTTGAACTCGGGTCCTCCTGAATTCAAGGCTGGTGCTCTATCCACTGTGCCACCTAACTGCCCCTACTTGTCTTTTTAATCTTGATTCCTTTTCTCTGAGATTTGCTGTTTATCCTGTAATATATCTTATTTGACAAAGCTTTTTTTTTTTTTTTTTTTTTTTCCATTTTGTCTTCCTTAATAGACTATATTCTCCATGAGGATAGAATCTATCTTCTTCTTTTCTTAGCATCTCCAGGACTTAGTACAGTATCTTGCACACATTAAGTGCTTAATAAATGATAAATGACTTGACTTGAAGTCCTCCATACTGATGTTGTGGTGACTATGTCTACTAGGCAGTTGTAGTATAGGACTCAATTATGTGAGCCTCTCCCTGAGGCTGTGGCTGTTTTTTCTGCACCATATATTCTTTCTTAATATTAGGTGAATAAGAATCTCTTCTGAGATTGGTAAATGTAGGCTTGGAGAGAAGTTAGGAAAATCTGAAGGTTCTGGGTCTTTTTGGCTGAAAAAGAATGGTTGCAAGGGGAGGAGTTATTGTTCTTAGAGAATATAACAAGAGAATTGGATCAAATTTGACCCATTGTGGGTCCATGATTTAGGCATAAAGAATGAGATCATAAATAGATTAGAGGAACAGAGAATAGTCTACCTATCAGACCTGTGGAGGAGGAAGGAATTTATGACCAGAGGAGAATTAGAGATCATTATTGATCACAAAATAGAAGATTTTGATTACATCAAACTAAAAAGTTTCTGTACAAACAATACTAATGCAAACAAGATTAGAAGGGAAGTAACAAATTGGGAAAATATTTTTAAAAGTAAAGGTTCTGACAAAGGTCTCATTTCCAAAATATATAGAGAACTGACCCTAATTTATAGGAAACCAAACCATTCTCCAATTGATAAATGGTCAAGGGATATGAACAGACAATTCTCAGATGATGAAATTGAAACTATTTCCACTCATATGAAAAGTGTCCCAAATCAGTATTGATCAGAGAAATGCAAATTAAGACAACTCTGAGATACCACTACACACCTGTCAAATTGGCTAAGATGACAGGAACAAATAATGATGAATGTTGGAGGGGATGTGGGGAAACTGGAACACTGATACATTGTTGGTGGAGTTGTGAAAGAATCCAGCCATTCTGGAGAGCAATTTGGAACTATGCCCAAAAAGTTATCAAAATGTGCATACCCTTTGACCCAGCATTGCTGTTATTGGGATTATATCCCAAAGAAATACTAAAGAGCGGAAAGGGACCTGTATGTGCCAAAATGTTTGTGGCAGCTCTTTTTGTTGTAGCTAGAAACTGGAAGATGAATGGATGCCCATCAATTGGAGAATGGTTGGGTAAATTGTGGTATATGAAGGTTATGGAATATTATTGCTCTGTAAGAAATGACCAGCAGGATGAATACAAAGAGGCCTGGAGAGACTTAAATCAACTGTTGCTGAGTGAAATGAGCAGAACCAGAAGATCACTGTACACTTCAACAACAATACTGTATGAGGATGTATTCTGATGGAAGTGGAAATCTTCAACATAAAGAAGATCCAACTCACTTCCAGTTGATCAATGATGGACAGAGGTAGCTACACCCAGAGAAGAAACACTGGGAAGCGAATGTAAATTGTTAGCACTACTGTCTTTCTACCCAGGTTACTTATACCTTCAGAAGCTATTAATTAATGTGCAATAAGAAAATGGTATTTACACACATATATTGTATCTAGGTTATATTGTAACACATGTAAAATGTATGGGATTACCTGCCATCGGGGGGAGGGAGTGGAGGGAGGGAGGGGATAATTTGGAAAAATGAATAAAAAAAAAAAAAGGAGAAAAAAAAATTTTGACCCATTGTACTAGAAGACATGTACTGTGAGTTATTTGGATGGGCAACTATATGGCAAAATATAAAATGCCTAATTAGTCCTTCTGTAAACTTTTTAATATTTAGTTGGTTTTGGTAAAAAACAAAACAAAACAAAGTTACCTCCCCCCCCAAACAAAACAAAACACAACAACAATAACAACAAACTTTCTGGTTCAGTATAATAGTAGTTAGCACTGCTGCTTATTTATTTATTTTAAAAATTATTTTATTTTGAATTTAAACAAAGCATTTCTATACAACAGTAAAATAGACAAAAAAGATTGTACATGAAATTACAAATCTATTATGTACAGCTAGAGTATGAGACTTCACTCTGGGAGTTTGTACCTCATAGAAAAGAAACCAATTGTACTGAAATCATCATCAAAATAGTTTTAAAATGTTCACAGATTCCAAATTAAGAACTGCTGTTTTAGTTCAACCCCATCATTTTATAGATGAAAAAACAGGTCTGAATAGTACAGGGACTAGAATTCAGATCTTCTGTCCCCATTGTGATATGGTGCTAATTATACTGCTATAGCAGTGGTGTTTTTGTTCAGTCATGTCTGACTCTTCGTGACCTTATTTGGGATTTTCTTGGCAATGATTCTTGAGTGATTTGCCATTTTCTTCTCTAGTTCTTTTGACAGATGGCAGAGACTGAGGAAACAGGATTAAGTGACTTGCTCAGGGTCATCAGTTAATAAGTGTCTGAGATCAGATTTGAACTCCAAGTTTTCCAGACTTAAGTCTGACACTTTCCATTGTGCCAGTTAGTTGCCCCAGTGCTATTTAACATGTAGTAAAAAGAAAGAGCTAGATGGTATAATGAGTAGAATGTTGGCCTTAGAGTCAGGAATAGTATCTATACTTTTTTAGACTCAATTTCCTCATCTATAAAATGGGGATGGTGATAATAATAGCTTCTATCTAACAGAGTTGGGTAGTTGTAAGAAAGTTGTAAAGATCAAATAAGATAATAAAAATCCACTGATTTGCCAACCTAAATGAATTATATATCTGCTAGCTATCGTTATCCTGTGCAACTACTGAAAATGATGAAACAAATTATCATGGTCACATAAGGGCTCTTCTCCCTGCTGCAATATACAACACAAGCTGTCCTTGAGCAGTGATAAAGAAGAAGAAAATTGGCTTTATCTTTTAAATAAAAATTATACAAATTTTTGATTTATTTTTAATATTCATTTTTTAAAAATTTGGAATTCAACTTCTCTTCTTCCTTCTCATCATCTTTCTCCCCCTCACTGAGCAGGCAAGTAATCTGATATTAATTATACACGTAGAATCATGCAAAATATTTCCATATTAGCCATATTACAAAAAAGCAAGAAAAATAAAGTGAAGAAGATTATGCTTCTACATGCATTCAGACTTTATCCATTCTCTTTCTGAAGACATTTAGCATTTTTTATTATAAGTTCTTTGGAACTGATCTTAGATCACTGTTTTGATCAAGGTAGTTAGCCATATTACAAAAAAGCAAGAAAAATAAAGTGAAGAAGATTATGCTTCTACATGCATTCAGACTTTATCCATTCTCTTTCTGAAGACATTTAGCATTTTTTATTATAAGTTCTTTGGAACTGATCTTAGATCACTGTTTTGATCAAGGTAGTGAAGTCTTTTTTTTTTTTTTTTTTTTAGTTATGTGCTTGTCCATTTATTTATTTATTTATTTATCTATTTATCTATCTATTTATTTATTTATTTTCCTGAGGCTGGGGTTAAGTGATTTGCCCAGGGTCACACACAGCTAGGAAGTGTTAAGTGTCTGAGACCAGATTTGAACTTGGGTCCTCCTGAATTCAAGGCTGGTGCTCTATCCACTACGCCACCTAGCTGCCCCTGGTAGTGAAGTCTTTCATGGTTGATCACCCCTATAATATTGCTGTTATTGTTTACAATGTTCTGCTGGTACTGCTCACTTCACTTTGTATCAGTTCATGTAAGTCTTTCCAAGTTTTTCTGAAGTCATTCTGCTTGTCATTTCTTATAGCATTCAATTATAATCACATACCAGAATGTCTTTAGCCATCTCCATATTGATTAGCATCCCTTTAATTTCTAATTCTTTGCCACCAAAAAAAGAGTTGCTATACATATTTTTGTACATGTACATTTAAAAAAATCTCTTGGGGATATATTGAGAGTAAGGTATGCACAATTTTGTAGTCTTCTAGGCATAGTTCAAAATTATTCTCCAGAACAGTTCCCATTAACTCCATTAACAATGCATTAGAGAACTATTTCTCCATATTATCTCCAGCATATGTCATTTCTCTTTTTTTCTGTCATTTTAGCCAATCTAATAGGTACAAAATTATAACAACTCCTTTAGAGTTATTACAATTTGCATTTTTCTAATCAATAGTGATTTAAATATATATTTTCCCTTATGAATAGCTTTGATTTCTTCCTCTTAAAATTCACCCATTCATATCCTATAACTATTCATCAACTGGGGAAATGACTTAAAAATAAATTTGACTCAGTTTTCTATCTATTTGAAGCCTTTATCAGAGAAACTTGTAAAATTTTTTTCTCTTCCTTCCTCTTTCCCTTCCCATTCTTCCATCCCCTCTTTTGTTCCTCCTCCCCATTTCCTGCATTCTTTGTAATATTGAATACATTGGTTTTATTTATGCAATCCCTTTTTTATTTAATGTAATCAAAATGATCTATTTTACTTTCTGTGATCCTCTCTCTTGGTTGCTTGTAAAGTCTTCCTTTATCCATAGATCTGAGATGAAACATTTTCCATGCTTTCTTAATTTTTTTTTTTTTTATAAAATAACTCTTTAATGACCAGCAGGAAGAATACAGAGAAGCTTGGAGAGACTTACATGAACTGATGCTGAGTGAAATGAGCAGAACCAGGAGATCATTATACACTTCAACAACGATACTGTATGAAGATATATTTTATTAGAAGTGGATTTTTTAAAAATTAATTTTATAATTATAACTTTTTTTTGACAGTACATATGCATAGGTAATTTTTTACAGCATTATCCCTTGTACTCCCTTCTGTTCCGAATTTTTCCCCTCCTACCCTCCATCCCCTCCCCTAGATGGCAGGCATTCCCATACATATTAAATATCTTATAGTATATCCTAGGTACAATATATATGTGCAGAACCGAATTTTGTTGTTGTTGTTGTTGTTGCAAAGGAAGAATTGGATTCAGAAGGTAAAAATAACCTGGAGGAAAAACAAAAAATACTAATGTTTATACTCATTTCCCAGTGTTCCTTCTCTGGGTTTAGCTGATTCTGTCCATCATTGATCAACTGGAATTGGATTAGCTCTTCTCTATGTTGAAGATATCCGGAAATAGATATTTTCAACATAGAGAAGATCTAATTGTTCATGGATAGGCCAACTCAATATAATAAAAATTAAATTAAATTAAAGTTGTCATTTTAAATACTGCTGGATCAAAGAGTATGCACAGTTTGATAACTCCTTGAGCATAATTCCAAATTGCTCTCCACAATGGTCAGCATCCTTTTTAATAAGATTTTGAGTTCCAAATTTTTCTCTATCCTTCCCTCCTCAAGGCAGCAAGCAATCTGATATAAATTATATAGTACAATTATGCTAAGCATATTTAATAATTAGAACAAAAGAGAAAAACCATAAGAAAGAAAAAACAAAAAATCAACAAAGAAAGTAAAAATAATGTGCTTTGATATGCATTCAAACTCCATAGTTCTTTCTCTGGATTTGGATAGCATTTTGGGGGGATTCTTTCTTAGGAAATATTCTTCATTTAATACTCTGGTGAGGGAAGTTGTTCAGCATCAGTCCACCTCTAGGCTTCCTGCTGATATGACACAAATCTACCAGGGTCAGTAAGAGATACATTTCCACCCTGATGCCTCTGAAAAGAATAAAGGGAACAAAAACATGGGATGCTTCTGAGAATCCAACAGCTGATGGACTTCTTGATTTACTGGAAACTTGGACAAAAATATTCAGGTGCTTTATGGACATGAAAAGAGAGTCTTGTGCAAGTCCTCGGGAGATGCAGCCAAAGATGTATTTTTTTCCTTATGTTTTTGGCTTGGAAAGAGAATGCTTCAGCTTTTGTGATGAACTCTCTATAGTTTTCAGATCTATAAGCAATTGTACTAGTGTGTATGTGTGTGTGTGGGGGAGGGCGGGCAGGAGGGCAGGGAGCTTTAATGCTAGGGAGCCTTAATTGAAACTTGGTATATACAGCCTTCTTTCAAATTGCAGATGTCTCAACTTCAAACAGCTCCCTCAGTGTATGAAGAGAGAGAAAAAGTGGACTGGCCAAGAGTGACAGCTCCTGGGGGGGATGGGAATTGGGGAAGGCCAAGAAAGGTCATCATGAGAAAGAGTTTTAACCTCTCCCTTCAAGGGGAGAAAACAATGGGTCCTTGGGTACAAGGTAAAATATGTCCCATTGATACCTTCTAACTAGCCTGTCAAGAGACAAGAGTAGCATGAAGTGGGTCTTTGAACTGAAAGTGAGTCCCCAGTGCAGCCAAGTAGAACAGTCACTGATATTCAGCCTGGCAGTGGCTCTTGGGTTACATACCCATTAACTAGAGGGTATTGCCCTGGCTATCAGATTCCTGCTTTTACCTTGGTCAGGCTTCAAAGCACAAGACTTCTAAAGGACTGAACCATGGTACAGCCCCTTATTTTATGAAACACTGTGTCAGACTTGGCTGCCTTGCCTAAGTACCCAGTTAATATCCTGAAGGATCAATTAGGCATCTATCTGTTGATATTCTTGCTTAAAAAAATTATGACTACCAAAATTCCTACTAGGTCCTGAGTACAGGAAAATGCTAAGAAGTTATATAAAATATGCAAGGCAACTGGAAATTTGCCAAAAAAAAAATCAGTGAAATAGAAATGTGTTTGATCTTCTTCCAGAACTGGCTATTTTTCATTTACAAAACATGTGTCTGAGTTCCCTGCCTTTCCTCAGTACAGAAGAGTGTAGGCAATAGGCAAGAGTTCTATATAATGATTAGAAGGAGTATTATGGAAACACTGAATCCAGGTAGGATATTGTGATGCCTCTGGAAAATAAGAACACATTGTCACTGGTAGGTGAAACACAAAAAGGCCTACTTTGTCCAGGAATACTTACTAGATCAATGGAAGCCTATTAACTCAAGGACAATGGTGTAATAAACTGAACTTGGGAATAGGAAGACCTGAGTTCAAGTGCTGCCTCTGAACATATACTGACTATGTTTCTTTAGCAAGTTACTTTTCAGTGCTCTAGGAGTCAAAGTTGCAGAAATCCTCAATTGCTAAAAGAACTTTCTTCATTTAGAAGTTTCTTATATCAATGAAATCCCAGGTCTGGTCATTATTCCTAAATCTAGGAAACATTTCTTTAGAAACAAACTAGGAAGGGCCAGTCAGATAGCATAGTGGAACCTCAGCTGTGGAATCAGGAGGACCCGAGTTCAAATCTGGTTTCAGATTCTTACTATCTGTGTGACCCTGGCAAGTCCTTTAACCCTAATTTCCTTACAAAAACAAAAACAAACAAAAAGTGAACAAGGAACAGTTGAGTTGTCATTTTCATTCTCTCCTTGGCATAATAATTAATATTTATAAAGAACTTTAAAGCTTGAAAAATGCTTTTGAAGTCATTTGATCATCACAACTCTGAAGCAGGTATTATGATTATTATCATTTTACAAATGAGAAAACTAAGGCACAGAGAGTTTAAGTGACTTTTCTTAGGTCACTTAGATAATGTCTAAAGCAGGATTTGAATTCAGTTCTTCCTGACTCCAGATTCAGTACTCTGTTCACTAGGCCATATAATTATCTCTAAGTTGTCTTCTAATGGTTAGTTCTTGTGGTCACACATGTAATGTGGACCAAATTAGAATTAGAATAACATGATGGCACAAAACATCTAATTTGGGCAAAGTTCTCTTCCTGAGTTTAAAAAAGTTGGGAATCTGGTTTTTATCTTGAAGCCCAAGAAGGGAATGATTGATGATATAGTAAAGAAGTTGGCCAAATGTCTTGGACTTTGGAAATACTGAAAAATTGTTGGGTAGTAGTTTATAAAACAGGCCTACTCCCTTAGGTTAATGTGGCTTTATAAACAAAGAGCCCACATGGATAGCATGATATAACCAGAAGAGCAGGATGGTTGAGCTCAGGGGGCAAGAAGCCAGTGCCTAGTATAGTATAATATAGTTTTATCTAGTTTTATGGTTCTAACTATAGTTCTAACAACTATCTGCTGCTATCTTGCTCTGAAGCTGACTCTGGGAAACTCTCTTGAACTCATCCTGTATTGAATATCTATAGCTCAGCATATCTAAAACAGAACTTATCTTTCCCTCAAAAACCACTCCTTTTCTTAACATCCCTATTTCTGCTATAAGCACCACTGTACCTACACTTTTTCAGGTTTGTAGTCTTGAAACCATCCTGATTTTTCCTTCTCCCTTACTCACCTCTGCAATCAATTGCTGTTTCTTGTTGATTCTGCCTTTACAATATTCTTCATTGTCCAGCTCATTTTCTATTTTTATACAGTCACTTCCCTGGCTTACTCACCTGGACTATTTTGCAGGAAGACTGGACAGTGATGATTCTGAGTCAGAAGGCTGCAGAATCATAGGGTTTAGTGCTAGAAGAGGATTCAAACTATTTTAAACCTGGGATACTTTGCTATTCCTGGGGATCCTAATTCACAGAAATCATAGAGTTTAGAATTGAAACAGATATTCCATCTAGTCCAATCTACCAATCTTTCATCTACTTTATTTTAAGGATAAGGCAACTAAAGTCTAGAGCAGTTAAATGTCTTGTGTGAGGTCATACATATAGCAGTTGCTAGAGCCAGATTCTGAACCCAAATTTTCTTCAAAATTGAGAGCCATTTATACATTATTGTTAACATTTTTTGCTCCCTTTTATAAATCATTGACTCTGATTGACCTTTTGGTAAACTATATTAGTGATTATGTGAACACTCATACAAGAGAGGGAAGATCAGCTGTCTTGGTGCTAATATGAGCACCTGATAAGAATGGGGAGACTACTATTGGTCAGCAATTTCAGCACATCATGGTATAGTAGAAAAAAACATTAGATTCAGTAGGGATCCTGAGTTTCAATCTCAGCTCTGTCACTTATTTATTATATGAGTTTAGATGGATCAGTTAATATCTTTAGTCTTCAATTTCCTTATTTTTAAAATGAGTTTAAAATTTTTTTAAAATTTAAATTATTAAAAATTTTAAAAAATTAAATTTTAAATGGTCCCCCCCAACTCTAGAAATCTGAAATGTATCATAACAGCATCCCTGTTACTTTTAAAAATTAAGTTTTGTTTTTAATTATCAAGCATTTTCTTGTTAAAAATATGCATAGTCTATTTCACATTGGTCATGCCCCCCAATTTTTCTTATTTTGGGTATTTGGCCCATCGCCTCTGTGCAGACAGAGCACTTCATCACTAGACCTGTTGTCATATTTGAACATTTCATTGGTCTTAAGTTCTTTGAAATCATTCATTTTTACCATATTGTCACATTATTGAAAGAACAGTATATTTAGAAATTACTCTCTGTAATTTTTGAAAATAATCAATAATAGTAGTTAGTATTTATGTATAGTATTCAGTATGTGCCAGGCACCTTGCCAAGGGCTTTACAACTTATTATTTCATCTGAACCTCACAACAACCTTGGGAAGTAGATGCTATTATTAGCTTTATTTTATAATTGAGGAAATTCAGGCAAACAAAGGTTAAATGACTTGTATGAGATCACAAAACTAGTAGGTATCTGAGACCATATTTGAACAAAATCTCCCTGACTCCAGACCCAGTGTTCCAGCTTTTGCACCACCTAGCTGCCAATCAGTTTGAGATCATAGAAAAGTAGGTTTAGAGTTTAGTTATTTAGTATGTAAACCAAATTCCCTCCAACAAACTTCTTTGAATTTTTTTTTTTCTAAAAGCTTTCTAAATATTGAGTAAACATTTAAAAGAGATGTAGCATGGTGACAGGCAGCTAGGTGGTGCAGTGGATACAATGTTGGCCTTGGAATCAGGAGGCCCTGAGTTCAAATTTGATGTCAGATATTAATAGAGGTGTGACGTGGGGCAAGTCACTTAATATTATGACTAATCTGTAAAATGAGCTGGAGAAGGCAATGGCAAACTACTGTAGTATTTTTGGCAAGAAAAACTCCAAATGAGGTTTGGCTGCGCAAGTAATTTACAGGTCATTTAATCCCTATAAAGTAGTTTTAGCATCAGTTACGTTCTGTGTTGGTGTTCTTTCCCCAAATCTCTATTTAAGTATTCTTCTTTTTATTCTTTATTTCTACTCTATTTCTTTTTATTTTTCTTTCCACAAGAAAGCAAACTTTCAAAAATGAGGTAAATTATGGTCCTTGATAGTCTTGCCTTTTGACTTATTCCAGTTTCATTAAACTATGAATTTTATCAAACTCCCACAGGGGTTAAAATAGAGTATTGTAGCTTTACATCCTCCAAGCATGATGTGCCAGATAGGAGCGATCTAATATTTTAATATTTCTACAACTCTCAATAATTATTGTGGGCCTGCTTTTAGATTATCCCCTCCCTCTTCTCTTGAAGTACTTAAAATTTTTCTTTTTAAATTTTTTAAAAATAACAATAGCTTTGTATTTTTCATAATACATGCAAAGATAGTTTTCAACATTCACTCTTGAAAAATCTGTGTAACCAGATTTTTCTTCCTCTCTCTCCTCTTCCTCCTTTCCCTAGAGATAGCAAGTAATCCAATATAGGTTAAAATGTGCAATTCTTCTAAATATATTTGCCTATTTATCATGCTACCTAAGAAAAATCAGATCAAAAAGGGGGAAATATCTGATAAAGATCCCTTTTCTTTTCAATCATTTTGTTCACTGTTTTCCTCTCCCCCTCTATCTAGCTCTTTCTCTATAAATTCTAAGCACACATCTATATTTCATGTTCCTTCAAACTTCCTAATCTCTTATTTTCTTATTCTCTTTAAACCATGCCAGCTCAGCTACACAGGGATAATAACATCCTGCATCTCATCATTACTCATAAGTATTCCACTTCTTTACTCAAAAAATCTGACATTTGTCTTGTGGTTCAGTTGTGTCTGACCCTTTGTGACTCCATCTGGGGTTTTCTTGGCAAAGATACTAGAGAAGTTTTCCATTCTCTTTTTCAGATCATTTCCAGATCATTTTACAGGTTAAGGATCACATAACTAGTAAATGTCTGAGGCTGGATTTGAACTCAGGAAGAATTCCACTTCAGGACCACCACTCTTATCTATTGCATCACTTCTATCTTAATATTACTGCCTATCATTCCATCCCTCCCTATGCTTCATCCCTCCTAAATTGGACTTGTCACTTAACTTTTGATTGCCTTATTTTCCTCATCTGTAAAATAGGCATAATAATAGTACTTACTTCCCAGGGCTACTGAATGGATAAAATGAGATAATATTCGTAAAAGCAGTTTGCAAACTTTAAAGTTTTAGCTATAATAATAATAATAATTAACCATATAGTTAGCTAGTTTAACTATATTATAAACTATAATTATAATCTTTAATCCCTTGCCCCTTTGTTCTGTTTTTGCTTGCCAAATCCTGGTTTATTCTCACTGTTCACTTCCTTTGATCCTTGATTCTTATTCAATTATCTAAAATGATAGCTATATTTTCCAAGCTTCCCCTTTCACATTATTTTCATTTATTCTCCATGTCTTCTGTGTAAATACAGCTAGAAGGTATAGTAGATAGAACACTTTACCTAACTGGATTGAGGGGAAAAAAACCTGAGTTCAAATCTAGCCTCAGACACTATCTGTGTGACCTGCATCAATCTTGTTTGCTTCAGTTTTCTCATCTGTAAATTGATTGAGTTGAAGAGGGAAATGGCAAACTAGTCCAGTACCATTGCCAAGAGAACCCTAAAATAGAGTCATGAAGAGTTGGACATGACTGAAAAATGATGGACAACAACAGTAATTTGTATGCTTAATTATTTATATGTTGCATTAGAATGTGAGCTCCTTGAACTCAAAGACAATGTTTTTCCTTCTTTCCCTGTGTCTCTAACACTTAGCATAGTGTAGCACTTGGCACATAAACTCTTAATGAATGTTCATTTACTAACTTCATGTCATTTGCAAATTTGCTAAGCTTTCTATTAGTGTCTTCCTCCAAGTCACTGATAAAACAGAGGAAGCATGGTGCAGTGAATACATATGTATGTTAAATATATATATATAGAATATTATAATTTGAATAATTATAGCATTATTATACTTAGTCTAATGCTATTATATATTATAATATATTATGTATTATATATATGCATTCTGTTTCTCAATCTCCTCATCCCCCTCTCCCTTCCTCCCTTTCCTCTGTCCCTCTCCTTTCCCCCTCTCCTTCCCTTCCTCCCTCCATTTTTTTCTCTCTCTTTCTCTTTCAGATCAGAGTTTAAAGTACAGTTCTGTTACTTGATTCATTTGTGACATTGAGTAAGTCATTTCACCTCAATCTTCTGAATTGCTTCATTGATGTTTATTGATTCATTTATTGGCTCTAGTTAGAGAGCAGTTTGACTCCAAGTAATTCAGTAATGCAGATACAACAGTTTTGTCCTTCAGAAAGATATTTGATCTTGGTTATGGCTAATCCTTCAGTGAAATTGGAATCCTGTTGGCAAATGCTACAGTGGAATTACTGTACTATGACAGATCACAAGCCTCATGCTATTATTTCATTATCAAAATAGTACTTATTGGCACACATGGCCTTTCTTGCTAGGTACTAGAAAAAGTTTCCTCAAAGGATCAATGAGTCAGTTATAATGAAGTCCAAGAGAGGAAATTCTCAGATAATTAAGTTTAAATGAATAGTGGCACATACAAAATACTCCTATTATATGCCTTATTCAAGTACAGATAAATAAAACAATTCTAACATTTCTTCTCTTTGACAGTTCTTTGAATATTTGAAGACAGCTATTATGGCTTCCTAAATCATCTTCTTTCTTCCAGACTAAATGACTTTAATTTCTTCATCTCAAATAATCTCTGTGAAGTTGTGGGGAATTATGCATTTTATTACAAAACCGAATCAATAATGTATATTAGGTTAACATTGTCCACAGTGGTGATTAAATCATTTTTATATTGTTGGAAGAGAGAATAGGATTTGGTACTGGAAGGGACCTTAGAGTTCTTTTAGTTCAATTTTTTAATTTTGCAGATGGGGAAACTGAGGCCCAGAGAGTTAAATAATCCACCTATGGTAAATCTGTATGTAGCAGAGACAATATTTAAAGCCAAGTCTTTTGATTCCAAATTCAATGTTCTTTTTAATATATGATGCTTCATAAAGGAGTGGAAACAACTCTAATCTGAACGTGCAACTTGTTCTGATGCTATAAAAGACAAATCCAACAAGGTATTTCCACAAGCCTCCATTTCTTCAATTATTATGGAAATCTTTGTACAACCTCCTTCCTTGGGCTTGATCTCTATAGTACCACTCCTGAATGGGGGTGGAGCTGAGGTTGCTTCTGGGGCTGGGGTTGAGTCGGCTGAGGTCCAGGGATTGAATTTAGCTAACATCTGCCCCATTTCAGCTATAAGAGATTCCTGGTTTAGCCCTTAACAAGTTAAGTTCCTTATTTATCTATTAGCACGCTCACTTAATCTTTAGCAAAGTTTCCTCGTTACTCATGGTTCTGGGTCAGAGAGACTGAGATAAATAAGGACAAGATTAGAAAAAGCATTGGTTAAAGCTAAGAGAGAAGGACAGGATATAAGTGATTTTATACATGCATATCCTGTGATTGAAAATATTGACTCTGTAGGTCAAAAAAGGAGAAGATATGCACCTTTAGATTTGAATAAAATTAAAGATTTGAAAAAAGGTTGTACCCTTTATGGGGCTACATCAGCTTATGTTAAAATGTTACTAGATGGTTTGTCTTATGAAGTCCTAACCCCAAATGATTGGAAATCCATAGCAAGGATATGCCTGGAACCTGGAGAAAATTTATTATGGCTTGCGGAATTTCATGAATTATGTAAAATTCAAGTCAGATGCAATTTGGAAATAGGAGTTAACACACAATTCACTTTTGAGCACTTGGCTGGTGAAGGTCGGTATGGAGAGAATTCAGAACAGACTAATTATACCATGACAATATATGAACAAATTGCTAAGGCTGCAATAAAAGCTTGGTGTGTCCTCCCTGGACAGAAAGATCGCGGAGAGGCTTTCACTAAAATACAGCAAGGTCCCAATGAACCTTTTGCAGATTTTGTGGGACGTTTGCAAACTGCTGTCAAAAGAACTATTGGAGAAAATGCAGCTACAGAAATAATGACCAGACATCTGGCTAAGGAAAATGCCAATGAGATTTGCAAAATAATTATATGGAGATTAGACAAAGATGCTCCTTTAGAGGAGATCATAAGACGCTGTGCTACAGTGGGAACAAATGCTTTTTACACCCGGACAATGATGAATGTGGAAAGGCAGGGTCCCTCCTGGCAAGGGACTTCTAGAGAAACTCGGCGATGTTTTCAATGTGGAAAAATTGGACATCTAAGAGCTCAGTGTAGATATGAAGATACAGTGAAAAGACAGGGTGAAAGAAGACCTAAAACCCCATGTCCAAAATGCAACAGAGGACTCCATTGGGCATCAGAGTGTAGAATAATTCAGGGAAATGGGATAAGGGGCCCAGGTCCAGGACCCCAGGCAAAAAAGACTTGGGGCATGATGGCAGCTGATGTTACACCCAAAGAGCCTTTAGAAGGTCAGGACTCTGATGTGATCAACCAGCAGAAAAGCAATCACATGGCAGAAAGGGATTACCTGATAAGTGAGCCAAAAGGCAATCAGATTGCAAAAATGGATTACACTTGGGGAGAATACAGGCCTTTTAAACCAACAGGGCTGTGTCCAGTGCAAACAATTCCAATGTAATTGCCAGATGATGAGAAGAGATTTAGAAAGTGGTAAATAGAAGGTAATTAGATAGGTTAACTGCCTGGGGGAGAGGGTTTGCTTGTATTTCTTCAGCAGGAGAAGGAATCAGATGGGTGCCAATGAGTCATATTTGCCTTGTCCATCAGAGAGAGACAGAAAAAGAGAAAGACCTCAAAATAAAGGAGAAGATCTAAGAAACATCTTACACTGAAAGACCATGGCTAATAAAAAGACTGTTAAAGAACTTTAAAACCAGCAGGAATCATTGGACTTCCTCACACAAGATGAGACTAATGGACAATGGACTTATGGACATTTATAAATTTTCAATTTATGATTATTTGATTATGTTATATACTTCTAGCATGTGTTATGTTACTATGTTACTATGTGCTTATGTAATTTATGTAATTATCTGTAATACTTCCCATATTGATGAATTTATGTTTCAAGGTCATGACTGTCCTATGTTCTAAATCAAAAGAAAGGGGGAGATGTTAGGATTACTAGGTGAGAACTCAGGTTGTCTGGACAGTGACAAGGTGAGAATTCAGGTTGTCTGGACAATTACAAGGTGAGAACTCAGGTTGACTTGATAGAAGGAGCAAGCTCATTGGCTGAAGTGGTTCTTCCCAGAAGCCCTTGCATTATCCCACGCCCATTCTCTGGGAGGATAAAAGAGGCAACAGTGGGCCTGGAAAGTCAGTCTGCCTGGAGAAGGATAAGAGCTGGAGGAGATTCAGAGCCAGGATTCAAGGAGAAGTCTCTGCACTACATCTGGCTTGACGCAGCTCTCTGCAGGAAGGGAAGTCACTTCTCTGGACAAGAGTTAACAGCAACTACCTGGAGACAACGGTTCACTACAGGAAGAAGAATCTGTCTGAGAGATTTGAGTAGACACAGCAGATCTCTTCTTAGAGAGCGATCCAGCAGCTTCTGGAGACGACAGCTCGCTATAAAAATGAATGTTGAAAACTATCTTTACATATCATTAAAAATATAATTTACAAAAAAGAAAAGAAATTCATAGTTTATACATGTGCAACATTTCCATATTAGCCATATTGCAAAAGAAAGCACAGACCAACAAAAACCAAACCAAAACCAAAACCAACCCAAGAAAAATAAAGTAGAAAAAAGTCTGCATTCAGACTCCATCAGTTCTTTCTCTGGAGGTAGACAGTAAATAGATCATTTACAAGTCAGAAGAAATTGAATCCCATTGTAGGCCATACAAAAGACAATACTACTGTCAGTAGGTAATTAGATTAAACATTGATTCAAATTATTAGAAAGTTGAACTCTTTCTCTACTGTATTCCTTGGGTGAATATTCATTAAAATAAATGTTGTAGTAGTAAGTGCTGTGTATACTATGGGCTCAAGAAAAGTCCTTTAGCTATAGCAGACATTGTGTTAGGAAGGGGAGCTGTTCAGTTTCTACTATTTCTATAACAAAGCTTTTTAGTAGTTAGTCCTCATCTTGGTGAGACATGCAGTATAGATAATTAGGTCAGAAGACCTACTCATAACTGATCTAATGTAAACTCCTTGAGGGCAGGCTCAGTTTCCTTTTTGTCTTTGTATCCTAAGTGCCTACCACAGTACTAGAAATAGAGTAAGTACTTAAAACAAATATATTAATATGCTGCAACATACTATATTAATAAATAGTCATTGATCATTTTCAGGCTTTTGGATCTTGTTTGGGCTAAATTCTTATCTTGCTACAGGAGTTCTAGAAGTAAGGATTTCATCCTTGTACAAAAGCTAGAGGAGGGAGAAAAGCTAATGATATAGCATAAGTTTCTTGTGGTTTTGAGAGATAGAAAGATCTTAAGACTGGAGGTTCATAGAATGGACATCCTCTAAGATATTACTCACTTTTTCTGTTTTCATTCATTTATTTCTTAAGCAACTCTTTGTGTAAGATGAGAATTGCTGGCAATAATATTTTTAACTATTGATCTTAGAAATATTTAATAGCTATTTTTATCAACTTCCTCTTCATAGCTATCACATTAAAGGTACATTATGAAAGGGGAAGCCTTTTATACATAAAATGTTACCACTATCAGGAATTACAAAACCATACTATCAAAAATAACTGCATTGGAAATAAAGAGAAAGAGACTTGGAACATTATAATTTTAAAAGGACATTTCTAAACTAAAAGTTTCAGGGAAGCTATCAATCTTTATTATTAGAAAGAATTCCTTACCTGAGAGTTTTCTATACCAATGAAGTCATGGGTCTAGTCGTCGTTCTATTTCTCTTATAGAAGGAATTTCTTCCTTATATCCCACTTTCCTCTTCTCAAGTGGAAATTCAAATGAATTCTTTGATAGAAAAAATAGTTGATAGGAAGGAAAATTTAAAACACACATGGAGAGAGACCAGGATGTGATAATTTCCTAGGGGAAAGTAAGCTAAAACCTTTTAATAGGTAAAAATTATGTTCAGCCATTTTTTCAGTTGTGTATGATGCTTTGTGATCCCATTTGGGGTTTTCTTTGAAAAAAATAGTGTAATGCTTTGTCATTTTCTTTTCCAACTTATTTTTTCAGATGAGGAAACTGAAGCAATCAGTGTTGAGTGGCCTGCCCAGGATCATCCAGCTGGGAAGTGTCTGAGAGTGAATTTAAACTCAGTAAGGTGGGTCTTTCTGACTCCAGGCCTTGTATTCTATCCATTGGATCATCTAGTTGCCCTATAGTAGTTATTACTTATACAGAATATAGAAACATGATGGGGGAGAGGTTAAAAAGAGCTTTTTCACCACAATAACACTCAGTACCTCTCTTCTCCCTTTTAATGGAAAGTAGTAGATACATTGATATTTGTTTGTGTAAAAGATAAAACATATAAAATAAAACAGAAGAGTGAAAAAGTAAGCATTACCTTATCCTGGTTTGTTTTCTACTTGGCTGAGGGGACCACCTTTGTAGTCATTGGTCAACAGGAATGATTGAAGAGGACTAAAAAACCTTACAGTCATTAACCCAGAGGGTTGACTGAGGAGGAGGAGGAGGACTGGATATTTCAGTTGTGTCTGACTCTTTGTGACCCTATTGGCGTTTTTCTTGTCAAAGATACTGGAGTAGTTTGCCATTTTTTCTCCAGTTCATTTTGCAAATGAGGAAACTGAGGCAAAGAAGATGAAGTGATTACTATCCAGGCCCACATTTCCCATTGAATAAATATATATGGTCAAACTTAGAATAGAGTGGTGTGTGTGTGTGTGTGTGTGTGTGTGTGTGTGTGTGTGTGTGTGAGTATGTGTTTGAGAGAGGGAGTTCAAGATTTTGGGGGAGGATATTTCTTCTCTCACTATGTCATTTCATTAAATACTATTGTTGTGAATTATATATTCTCCAACTGTCTAGTGAAAGTAAATATATTAGGGAAATTCACGAACTATGTTTTAGGGAAAAGACTGGCTAGAGTTGTGTTGGTAAATGTTTAACAACTGATTCTGGAAAAACCCAAACCATATTTGCATGATACATTTTAAAGTTTTATCTGCATTATTTCCCACCTGATTGACCTCTAGACTTCATCATTGAAGTTGTTATCTCCTATAAAAGATCTTACCAGAAGACTGTATCAGTTCTGAAACTCATATCTCCTTAAGTACCTTTTGGCCTTTTAATTCCTTCCTTTCTCTGATTGGAGAGGGTAGACCTTGGAGAGTTCCTCCCAACCTTCCATTGAATGAGGGAGCCCAAGGAGGGAAGTTCCAATTAGATTGGGACCGCCTTGTGGGCAGGGATTGTTTTTTTGCCTTTCTTTGTGTCCCCAACACTTAGCTAGTACATAGTAGGCACTTAATAAATGTTTATTGACTATTCCTTATTAACATTTTCCCCATTACTTTAAAAATCTATACAGTCAAGAAAACAATTAATCAGGGCCTGAATTGTGGGATTTGCTGAGGTGAAAATACTAACAATTTAACAAAAAAATTAACAATTGGGTTTTTATGAGCCAGTATCTGGCTCCAATACACCTCCCCCCATGCTAACCCATGAAATACTCAGAACCTGAGGGAGTTAGCTGAAAACCAGAGGATGAAAGGGAGGAAAAGCTGATTCACTTAGAATTTAGAACTACAGGCTCTGTGGCTTCAAGGAATATTAGAGATTATCTAGTTTAGACTCCTTATTTTCTAAATAAAATGAGACTCTGCAAAAATGCCTCTGGATTAATTAGAATTGGAAGAGGTTTCATTTGAGGCATCAAATAATTTGCCAAAGGTCTTATACCTATTAAGTGGCAGAACCTGTATTCAAATCTTAAGTGCTTATATATATATATATATATATATATATATATATATATATATACAGCACTCTTTCCATTCTAACCCAGACTTTGGAGATGAGTAATTAATTCTAAGTAGTGAAGTGCTTGTGCATTTGTGAATGGGTCATATCCATGACCTCTTTGAGAGACATATTCAGTACAGTGTCATTTCCTATTTGAAGAACCCAGTAATCACCATAAACTACCTTAGCAACCTGTTCCATTCCCACATCTCACCAATTAATTAAAGTGCTTGAATTAAACAGTCCTGCAGTGACCTCAGAAGCAGTATAATATTGTGACTGCTTTTAGGGTTAAAGGAAAATGTAAAATGAAAATTAATCTGATTGCTTTCTACCTACTTAAGATATAAGTAAATTGGATTCTCTTTAAAAACAATTTGGCGTCCTTTTAGTAATCTATGGGGAAGTGGTTTCAAAAATAACTTCTTTTCTGTGGTAATCAAGGCAGTCTAATTAAAGATTCTAGAAGTTGAATAACATTTCCTTACAGAAACTTAAGTCTGAAATAAGTAGGATAGAAGAATTGATACCATGTAGAACTATGTAGAATGCAGTAGAACATAGGACAGAGACCTGACTACCTTCTAGGCAACTCTTTTGGTGCAGTTTGGACAGGTACCTTGGAAGAATAATCTTTGATTTCACAAAAATTTCTGCTAGAAGTTCACAGAAACCAATTAAGAGAAAATACCATTTTTTTTTTTTTTTTTTTTTTTTAAAAGCTGAGGCAATTGGGGTTAAGTGACTTGTCCAGAGTCACCCAGCTAGGAAGTGTTAAGTGTCTGAGGTCAGATTTGGACTCTGGTCCTCCTGACTTCAGGGCTGGTGCTCTATCCACTGTGCCACCTAGCTGCCCCAAGAAAATATGATTCTTAACCTCCCAGGTTAAAATCACCTCTATCATTATGTTGCTAAATCAAACCCTGATTGACAGTGCCTCACTCAATTTCCTTTCTCTTGACTGGGGAACTGGAGGATGGAGATCCAAATTTTCCCTATACCTTCCTTTATTGAGGGCAGAAACTGGATTTTTAACTTCCTCTAATCGGCATCTGCTGTCCTGCCTAGCTCCAACTTCAAGGAAAAAGATGGCCCTTGGACAATGGTCTCCCCTACTCCTTCTCTGCTTCCTTTTATGTGTTGTCTCCCCTCCTCCCCACCCTGTTAAATTATAAGTTTCTTGAAGGAAGGACTCATTTTCTTTTTATTGATTGTATCCCTAGTGTTTGGCATAGTGCTAGATATTTAGAAGCTACTTAATAAATGTTTTATGTGCAGTTCCCCTCTCTTAGGGCCTTTACTTATGTATCTACAACCTGCCCCCTCCCCTAACTTTACTTCATGACTTCCCTTTCCCTTATCTCTCTAGTTTGTAAGTGTCTTTGCACATATAATTGCTTTTGTGCTTTTTGTACAAAAAATAAGTATACTAGCCAAACAACACTTCCTGGTTTAAAAAATTTCAGCAGCAAAGTCCAAATTTCATTTTTTTAAACTAGGAAATCTAATCATTTTGTTATTATCAATTTAAGGCCTTCCACCAATTGACTCTCTTATATCCTCATTCAAATTGACTACTCAGAGAATTGAAGAATTCAATTAAAATTGAAAATCTTGGGGCAGCTAGGTGGCGCAGTGGATAGAGCACCAGCCCTGAATTCAGGAGGATCAGAGTTCAAATCTGGCCTCAGACACTTAACACTTCCTAGCTGTGTGACCCTGGGCAAGTCACTTAACCCCAGCCTCAGAAAAAAGAAAAAAAAAATTATCTCCTGAAAGCCCTTAATTTGGTAAATGAGGAATTTGAAGAAGTGAAATGATTTTTTTAGATTACATGGCAAATGAATAGAAGAACTGGGATAAAACCATGTTTTTAACTCCAATTCTAGAATAAGTCCTCTGAATACATCCTATGCTTTTTTGCCTATGCTCTTTTTCAGATTTTCTATGACTAGAGTAAGTGCGAATCTAAGAATTTGAAGGAACAGACCTCATGTGTTTATCTAGCTCACTGTTCTACAAAATCTTCTGAAAAACTGGAAAGCTATATGGTAAAAATTATGCTTAGACACTTGAGATGGACAGGATGATAGGAGAGAATAGGATAAACGGGAAAATAAAATGAAGTGAAATGCATAACTGGTAATCACTGCAGGAAAAAAAAATTGTTACAGCAAGTTTCTTTGATAAAGACCTAATTTCTCAAATATATGGAAAAATGAGTCAAACTTGTAGAAATAAAGGCCATTCCTCACTTGATAAATGGTCAAAAGATATGAACAAGCAGTTTTCAGACAAAATGATCAAAGCTCTCTGTAGTCATATAAAGATGCTCAATCATTATTGATTAGAGAAGTGCAAATTAAAATAACTCTTGAGTAACCACCACATATCTATCAGACAGGCTAATGTGACAGAAAAGGGAAATGACAAATGCTGGAGGGGATGTGGGGAAAATTAAAATGCTAATGCACTGTTGGTAAAATTGTATATGAATTCAACCACCCTGAGAGCAATTTGGAACTATGCCCAAAGGGCTAAAAAAACTATGCATATCCTTTGATCAAAGGAAAACATTACTAGGTCTATATCCCAAAGAGATAAAAACAAAGAAAAAGATCTACTTGTAGAAAAATATTTATAGCAACTCTTTTAGTTGTAGCAAAGAATTGGAAATTCCTGGGATGTCCATCAATTGGGGAATGGCTGAACAAGTAATATACGATTGTGATGGAATACTATTGTGTTATAAGAAATGACTTGCAGGATGCTCTCAGAAAAATCTGAAAATATTTTCATGAACTAATAACCTTGTTATATGTATATGTATATGTATAACCTTGCCTTCTCTAAAGACAGAAGGAAAGAGAGAATTTGGAACTCAGAATTTAGAGAAAAAATACTAAAATATTTTTACATGTAATTGAGGGAAAACAAAATATTAAATTTAAAAAGGAATTAATTTTAGATAAGTATCACACATTAAATAATACAACTCCAGATGGATAGATAACCAAGATAAAAAGTCATAGCAAAGACAAATTAGAGGATCAAGAAGAAAACACCTTTTATGACTCTGGGTAGAGGAAGTTCCTATGACTAAATTAACTAATGACCAGAGAAGAGATTGAAAAAAATCATAGGAGATAAAATGTACATATTTGATTATATAAAATTGAAAGGTTTTTGCATATAAAAATTAATGTAGCTAAAATTAGAAAGGAACTAACTTATTGGAAAAAATTTTTCATTAGGTTCTTTAATAAAGATTTAGGATATATAAGTAACTGCATGATAACTATTCCCTAATAGTCAAGTAATAGCAGCAGAAAGTGCTCAAAAGAAGTCCAAATTATCATTAACACATAAAAAATTGCTCTCAACAATAATGAGAGCAATAGAAAAAAAAGCAACTACATCCATCACACTAAGGTGAGTGACTCTGGGCAAATCATTTGACCTTAGTCTGCCTTAGTTTCCTCAGCTATAAAATGGGGAAGATAATAATAGCATCTACATCTCAGGGTTGTAATTGTAAAGCATTTAGCATAGCACCTGGCATATAGGAAGTGCTATATTTATCATAGCTGTTAAAGATAAAAAAAGAAAGCAACAAATATTGGGAAAATATGCAAAAACTAGCATGTAAGTGCACCAATTTTTTTTTTAAATCTGTGAATTGGTTGAGCATTCTTGAAAATAGTTTGGAACTATGTGCAAAAAAAAAAAAAAAATGGATTAAATTGTGCTTACTCCTTGACCTCAAAAATACTATTAACTGATTTATACCCCAAAGAGATAAAAGAAGAAAGGGTCCCACCTGTCCAAAATTATAGCAGTATTTTTCGTTGAAGGAACAACTGGAAACTAAGGTGGTATCTACCTATTGGATTATGGTATATGAATGCGAGGAATTAATATTGTGTCATAGGAAGTGATGAAAGGTTTTGGAGAAACTTCAAAATATCTCAATGAACTGAAGCATAATAAAGTGAGAACCTATATAACTTATGTAATAACAATGTTATAAAGAAAAAAAACTCTAAATGTATGTAAAATGTATGAACAAACATAAACTGAAGCAAGTAGAATCAGGAGAATAATTTATATAGGGATAACAACATTGTGAAGAAAAATAATTTTGAAATACTAAAGATTTCCGATGAAAGCAATGGCTAACCATGTGTGCAGAAGTTTATTCTCCTGGTTCTACTTGTTTCAGTTTATGTTAGTTCACACTACCCAACATTCTCCAAAATAATCTCTTTCAGATTTTTTTAATTAAACAATAATATTCCATTATATTCATATTTGTATCAGAAAAAGTTTAGGAATTCTCCAGTTGACTAAGAGGCAATTTTAAACACTCCTTTACATTTCTAGTTCTCGTTATAATTTCCAAAAAGGAGTAACAGCTATAGTTTACAGACTATAGGTCAATGAACTTGACTTTGATTCCTCAGAAAATTCTAGAATGGATCATTAAAAAGTGGTGAATGTATTGACATAGAAGTCATGATTAAAATAGCACTTTGGGTTTCATCAAAAACAGGCCATGTCAAACTAACTTTAGTTCCTTTCACTAACCTAGTAAAAGAGGGGAATGCTATGGAAAATACTTTACCTAGATTTTAGAAAAACTTTTGATTATTTCATACTATTCTTATACAGAAAATCTATATTTTTCTGTTTAGAAAAATACAGAAAATATTTTTCTCTATTTAGTGAGATGAAATTCAATAGGAATAAATATAATCTTACACTTGGGTGCAAAAATTAACTTTAACAAATACAGAATGGGATTATTTGACTAGGCAGCAGTTTCTGAAAAAAAAGATTTGATGGGGTTAGTCAGATACAAGTTCAAAAGGAGTTAGCAGTAGATTGAAGGAGCCAAAAAATCTGATTGATCTTGAATTGCATTAAAAGTGAACCCCTTCTGTCTCCTGCCCACTCCATGGAGGACAGAATCTGAAACAATAGGCAGAAGTTGGAGAGAGAGAGAGAGAGAGAGAGAGAGAGAGAGAGACAGAGACAGAGAGACAGAGAGAGACAGAGAGACAGAGAGAGAGAGAAATCTCAAGATTGATGTAAAACTCAGTGCTCCATAAATTTATTTTCTTACATTATTAGTTTTCTTCTCTGTAAGATGGAGATCACAATACATTATTCCCTTCAAAGGGTTGTGAGCTTTGAATGCTTTGCAAAACTCAAAGTATTTCTAGAAATATGAATTGTGTATTATTTAAGCAAATCAATTTTTTTCTTGTGGTTAAAACGTTCCTATTTTATTAATTTCCAGTAGGTGGCAGGATAAGGCTACAAATGATACCTTTGAGGATTAATGTCTGTATGGATTTCAATTAAAATTTCTAGAAGGATTTTGGTGATTTTCTCTTTTTTCCCCCTTTCCCCCTTTCCCCATCCCTCCCTCCCTCTCTGTCTCTGTCTCTCTCCGCCTCTCTTTCTCTTTGTATCTCTGTCTGTCTCTCTCACACATATGTAGTTGTATAGCCAGGAGTCCATATTTCCCCATCAGTATCTTTTTTTTTTTTTTTTTTTTTTTTATCTTTTGATTCTGTATCCCAAATTTCTTTCTTTCTTTCTTTCTTTCTTTCTTTCTTTCTTTCTTTCTTTCTTTCTTTCTTTCTTTCTTTCTTTCTTTCTTTCTTTCTTTCTTTCTTTCTTTCTTTCTTTCTTTCTTTCTTTCTTTCTTTCTTTCTTTCTTTCTTTCTTTCTTTCTTTCTTTCTTTCTTTCTTTCTTTCTTTCTTTCTTTCTTTCTTTCTTTCTTTCTTTCTTTCTTTCTTTCTTTCTTTCTTTCTTTCTTTCTTTCTTTCTTTCTTTCTTTCTTTTTCTTGTGAATGGTTTACCTCTGTCAACTTACAAACAGCTGAGGGGTTTGGTAGTATCTATGCTAGCTAGGCAGCCAGGCCTGGATCTCATGCAGGTAGTTTAACCTGGGTTGTTTTTTTTTTTTTGGTAGACACATGGGGAGAATTTCTCATTACAGGGTCTAAAACAGGGCTTTGTGCAGTTAGAGGAGGAAAAACATCTCCTATATCTCTAGTTATCAAAATCTCAAGCTTCTTTGACTGTTGATAATTTTGGCTTTTATTACTGAAAATGACCCCAAAGCTGCAGGCAGGGACTTTTACAGCCATTTAAAAGTGCTTAGGTCCCTGGATCTCTTCTCTTCCCTGCCTCCCCTCCCCCAACTTTGTTTTCCTCTGTCTCACAAAATCCATGCATTTAAAACAGCAGAGAAATACCACTTTTGCTTCCTCACTTAAAACCTATAATCTTAAAAATGGGAACATTCTGATCTAGAGAAAGCTCAAGACCAGTCTATGGTATTTTTCCTAAGACTCCCCTGAAAATTGAGAATAATGTTTCTCAGGAGACAGGCACCAGTGTGGATTGAGCTAGAGATACAAAAATTTAAGCCTAAAAAGAGGACAAAGGAGAAAAAAAGATTTACATTGTGGGTTTTTTTTTTCCCCTCAAAGGAATTAAAAGCATATTCTCCTCATCACTTGCTGGTATTTCCTGATATCCAGGTGAGCTCTATAAGGGAGACATTATCTTCACATAGAGATAGGGAAGCAGAGGCACAGAAATATCAAATAACATTCCCAGTGTCCCAAAGCAAAAGTCAGTGATAGAGCTGGGAATGGAGCCCAGATCTCTACCTGAACACTTATCTATGTGATCTCTTAAAAGGCAATGTGGTCTAAGTACAGATGATTGTTTCAGGACTGCAATTTGGCATCCTTCAAGGGAATTTCTCATAGAATCACAAAATTGAGAAGGACCTAGAATGGTCATGCATTCCATCCCCCTGCCTTCAGATGGGATCAGATTTAAAATCATCCAATACAAATTAGAATGTTTTAAAATACCTCATGGGATGGCAATTCCCTCACTTCATTAAGCATTGAAGTTTGCTTGAAAGCCCTTACCTTAAAAAAATTCTCCATTATGTCTCCTTTATACTTCCTGTTTTTTTTTTTTTTTTTTTTGCTTTGATAAACAGAGAGCAGCTGGTCACTCTTTTTGTGAGATAGTGAAGTACAGTAGAAAGAACACTGTATTTGGAATCTTTCTTTGGATCTGGTTAAAATCCTGATTACTTATTCATGTATCCTCAGGAAATTCACATGACACTCTGGACTGCAGCTTCTTCAACTTGAACATGAGAGAGTTAGATTAGATAACTGCTAAACCTCTTTATAGCTCTAAATTTCTCATTCTCCATCTAACTAAAAGACTATTAATAACTCTTTTTAGGCTTCTCTACTCCAGACTAAATTCTTCCTAATTCTGAAATACTTCTGTATACAGTGGTCATTGAATAGGTGATTTTGATCAATTTGGACTAATTTTTACCTAGATTACAGAGCACAGACATTTGAAACCAGGAGGGATCTTAATGAACTAATCTTTTCATTTTATTAATGAAGTCAAGGATAGGTTAAATTAAATAACTAGTCTAAGGTTACACAGAAGTTTTCCCCTTCCCCACTTAATAGTATTTTATTTTTTCTAATTACATGTAAAGATATTTTTCACTTTTATAAGATTTTGAGTTCCAATTTTTTTCTCCCTTTCTCCCTTCCTTCCATCACCCCTCCCTAAGACACTAAACAATCTCATATAGGTTATATATATATGTATAGTCATTCTAAACAAATTTCCATATTGGTCATGTTGTGAAAAAAGCTTCAAAAGAAAAAGGAAAAACTATGAGAAAGCCAAAACAAACAAAATAAGAAGATGAAAATAGTATGTTTTGATCATATTCAATTACTATAATAATAATAAGATGAAAATAATATGTTTTGATCATTTTCAATTACTATAATTCTTTCTCTGAGGGTGACATTATCCATCCCAAGTCTATTGGAATTGTCTTGGATCGCTGTATTGCTGAGAAGAGCTAAGTATGCCATAGTTGATCATTACATGGTCTTCTAGTTCTCACTTCATTCAGCATCAGTATATGTGAGTCTTTCCAAGCATTTCTGAAATTAGTGGGTTCATAATTATAGAATATTGCTATTCCATTACTTTTAAATACCAGAACTTATTTAATCATTCCCCAATTGATGGACATTCACTTAACTTCCAATTTTTTGTCACTACAAGAAGAACTGCTGCAAACATTTTTGCACATGTGGATCCTTTACCTTCTTTTATGAGCTCTTTGTCACTATAGGTCTATGTCCTAAAATATCATAAAAGAGGAAAGAGGACTCATATGTCTGACAACTCTTGAATTGTTTTAATTTGTATTTCTCTAATCAATAGTAACTTAGACCAATTTTAAAATTATTATAGATGTCTTTAACTTAGAAGTTTTAAAAATTAAATAACCATATGTGGCAGTGGATGGAACCCTAGACTTGAGTTCAAATTCAGCTTCAGATGTTTACAAGCTCTATGACTCTGGGCAAATCACTTAATCTCTGTTCACCTCATTTTTTTCATCTGTAAGTTGGGGATAAAAATAATACCTACCTCCCTAGATTGTTAGGAAAATCAAATGAGAGAAAATTTATTTATAAAGCATTTTGCAAAACTGGAAAACAGTAGACACTTAAATACTTTTTTTTTAAATTTTTTTTAATAAAAGCAGATATTTACTTAATACCTACTATGTGCATAAAAGCCTATTAGTTGTTATGGGGGAATGCAATGAAGTATGGAATGACTTTTCTCTAGAGGGCAAAAGTCATTTGTCCTCTAGAGACTTACTAGGAAACAGCTCATAAACCCATCATAGAAGAAAAATATTGTAGTGTTGGGAAACTTCAACTATGTGAACATCTGTTGCTGCTGAGACCTTGCTCAAAATAGAGAAATTGATAAATTTGTGATTTTCTTGAATTACAGTTCCATCTTTTAAAAGATAGAGGAGGTAACATGGTAACATGGAATTGGGTTTTGGATAAAATTTTGACAAAAGGAAAGTCTTAGGGCAAGTGATTTTGAGTTTTTATTCCTCTTTAGCTGGCGAACACTTCATATAAATGTTTATTTATTCTTTATTGACTTAAAAAAGTGATGGAGAAAATGTCAATGAAAATTAAACTTAAGTGTGTCTTGCAGTGTATCCTCCCCTTTGAGAGTTAGTTGTTAAACATTTGCCAGCATCCTCGGGAAGTACCTTCAGTTAACTGAGACCACTCCCTGTTTACAGGTGTGTAACTCATAATATTCCAGAACAAAAGTTTTATTAAAAACTAGAAAAGTAAGCAGAAACTTTTGATTATTATTTTCAATATATGGAAATGTCCAGAATTTGAGGGTTCCTCTGACCCTTTTCCATATGTCCTAGCCTGAACTTTCTTCAAAAGGGAGAAAAGAGGTGGGTAGTTCTTTGTCTGTCTCATTTTGTCCCTCCAAATCTCTCTCTCTGGCTGACATTCAGGTCTTTGTTAGCATTTATTTGGTACAAGAGCCTCACACAATATATCTGGGGCCTAGCATAGTGACTGAGATATAGCAGAAGCTTAATAAATGCTTGTTGATGGAGAGTTACAATATAAAGGTTAAAAAGCTTCTTTAGCCTTTGTTTTCTTCTTAATCACCTCCATATTTCCACTGTGGGTGTCCCCCTTTTTTCTTTCTTTTCCTACATTCTTCTTTCATCACCAGCCAAAATTTAAGGTGGGGGGAAACTAGTGGTGCTGGTGATGATCCGGCAGTGGTGTAGAGTAGGGATTGGGTCACAATAGTATCACAGCAGATGGAACTAGAGGAGACTTTAGAGATTATTCAGTTCAACCCCTACATTTTATAGCTAAAACAACTGAGGCCCAGAGAGTTTTATGGATTTGTCCAAGCTCGCATAGCTGGTATGTGTCCAAGCCAAGAGTGACTTTATAGAGACATTCCTTTGAGGATCTGGCATGGTAGGTATTCTCTAACATAACTTTTGTGGCACTTGGGCCAGACTCAATATGCTCTGGGCTCTAGTAACTAGCCAAATGGTTAAATATAATAAATGTTCCAGCTGCCCCAGAAGGTTAGGGAAGGAGAGCACTGTTTATTTTCCTACTGACCCCATGTAATCTCACTGAGCTATCAGTAAAAGCCATTGCTTTCAACCAAGGTTTTATAGCCCCCAGTTAAGGAACAAATGATCAGGCAGTGAATGTTCAGCTGCAGAGAGAGACTTTAAAGTTGTAAGACTTCCAGTAAATTTATGGAAGATTTTCCTACTCTAATTCTCTTTTATGGTCTGGTCCCTAGAATTTGTGGTTTTTCTTAGGACATATTGATTTGATTGTTTTGTAGGTTATTTGGTTGGGTCTGTGCCTATGATTTCATCAGTGCTCAAAGTCCTTTTGCCAATGCAGATTGCCAGCTTTCTACTTTTTCTCTTTTGGTGCAATTCTTGACCATGTATTTCTGTAGTTTTCTTATAGAGAATTACCTGATGTACTGGAGGATTTTCTCTATTTTGCTTAGAAATGGTATGCTTGAGCATACCATTGGATAAAATATATATCCTTTAGAAGAATAATATTGTATCATTTGCTTTGGACTCTGGGTAATAAAGGATTGTTTCCCTTTCTCTCCCTCCCCGTTCCAATTTATGCTTGCAGTCTGAATCTCCATTTTCATCAAAGTCAGGGATTTATGGGGCTATCCCATGAGTTCCCTGGGAACTAACTTTGATGGGAGAAACAACATCCAAAAAAATACAAACAAAGCAAGCTAGATATAGATATAGATATAGATATAGATATAGATATAGATATAGATATAGATATAGATATAGATATAGATATAGATATAGATATAGATACAGATATAGATATGATAAATGTGAATCCCTAACTCCCTCTTCCTGAGCTAAGTTCTTTGGTTTTATTATCTCTCATGGAGATGTAGTCATGGTTTTCTCATGATTCCTCTGCTACTCAGAATTTGCAACAAATCTATGGGTAGTCATGATTTTATCTCGAGTTTAGTAACTGGAAAAATAAAGTTCCTAAGAATGTCTGAAACAATATCACGGAACAAATTGTGAGAGACATTTGAACTTGAGAGGGATAGGAACCTGATTTGTGATATTGTTGATATAGTGAACTCCCAAAGGAGGAAACGCCCACTTTGGATGGAAATTGGAGTCTTTTCTTCAAACTTAGTCATCTCTGGTTCAATTTCTGAACTTTATAGATGAGAAGACTGGGCCCAGAGATATAAAGGAGTACTGCTTTAAATTTACTTCAGCTTGATAGACCAAACACTTCTTAGTAGTGAATAGCTTCAGAGAGATGGGATGAAATAAATGATTCCAGCATCCCAGACGTGAATCATTGCCTTTATCTCTATGGAGAAAAGGAACTCTATAATTGTTCAATAATCTTCAAGGTACTCCATTTATTGTAGAGCATGGACAAATATATTAGCCAATGTTCAAAGCTATGAAAGTAATTGTTAAGTATTTAGGACTCCTGTTTATACTTCTCTTAATTTCATAATTTGAATGAACTGTAGTCTGCCATTATCATTATTCCTAAGGCTTATTAATAAAAGTATTAAAATTTCCAAAATTATATTAACATTTATTTTACTTGTATTTCCTCACAAGTTCAGTAAATGTTTTAACAACTTATGTATATGTCATCAAAGTATGAACTTAACTAATATGTGTCTATAGTTAGACTATATTTAAATTCTAATTCAATAATTTGAAAATGGATTTTTCTTATTTTGATTATATCAGTATTTACTAAGGGCCTACCATGGGCAAGATGCTAGGACTAGCTGTGGGAAATACAAGAAATGAGGACCTTAAATGGACTTTCATTATTCTCTGTAGTCAGTCATTGGCCTCTGTTGAGATTTTAATCATGTTACTTTTATGACACAAAACAGGTAGGAAAGTGCTAGATAAGAAGTCAGAGGACCTAGGTTTAAATACCTGCTCTGCTGCTTACTACTTCTGTCATGTTGGGCAAATTATTTATCCGTCCTGAGTCTCAGGATTCCCAAGAATAAAAAGAAGTGATTGGATTGTTGTTGTTCAGTCATTTTTCAGTTGTGTCTGACTCTTTGTGACCCTACTTGGGATTTTCTTGGCAAAGATGCTGGAGTGGCTTGCCATCTACTTCTCCAGCTCATTTCATGGAAGAGAAACTGGGGCAAACAGTCTTAAGTGACTTGCCCAGGATCACTCAGCTAGTAAGTGTCTGAGGATAGATTTGAATCTCAGAAAATGAGTCTTCCTTACTCCATGCCTGGTACACTATCCATCACGTCATTTAGCTATCTGTACTTAAATAAGAAAACATTTAAAGTTTCTTTCAACCCCATAAAATAATAGCAACAACAATGTAGCAAACACTTATGTGCTGTAAGCATTTTATGTTTATTATCTTATTTGATCCTCACTGCAAAAATAATGTTATCTCCATTTTGCAGATGAAGGAACAGAGAAAGAGAAACTTTCCTAGAGTCACTCAGCTAATAAATGTTGAAGGTTTAATTTGAACTCAGATCTTCATGACTTCAGGCCTGAGTCTCTAGCTAATGTATCATCCAACTACCCCATATTTGTGGATCATTACACAAATTCTACTATACCATTCAAATTGAACTTGGGTCAAATCTGACTCTGAAATGTGAGAATAGAACTTTGTAAAAAAGCAGTATGATGGTGTTTCAAGAAGAATTGCTTCTTTGTTCTGATTCTAGTGTTCTAAATGAATTCCATTGTTTTTCATTCTATTTTGAGATTGAGGCTGAGGCTACTAATAATAAATGCTAATTTTGCATACAGAGTTAGCATACAAATTTACAGATGCAAAGACCAAGATTGATGCTTATACTTGTGAGTCCTACTATGGAGTAGGGATTGGAAAATCCTAGCACTGTTGGCAGTTAATCCATTGGGACTCCAAATTATAAGGGATTTTATAGAACTTTGTCAACACTTTATGCAAAAGAAATTTTGGAAGTGTTTAATGTCCTCATTAGATTTGTCTATGAAAAATAGCCTCATTATAGCAACTTCCAAAAAAGGATTGTATCTCTCAAACAACAGCTTTCTTGGTGAAAACTATGTGCTCTTTCTTTTATAAGACATGTTAAAACACCAAAATTAGCATAGTGACTATCTATTAAGCAGGACTTATGAGAAATTTGTAATCATCAGCTATTATTTTTATTGGTAGTTCAAGACACTCAACTTCTCTAGGACTCAGTATCTTCATATATAAAAATAACACCCTAAATGCTCAATAAGGTTTCGTCCAGCTCCTAAGCTGAAACTTTGGAACCATCTTTGATTCATTTTCTAAATTGGGTCAATAATTTAGTTCTGTTGATTTTTTTTCCTTTAAAATTTCCCTGTATGTGATCCTTTCTCTCCATTCTGATACACTAGTCCATACTTTTATCTCCTTACATCTGGATCACTACAACCAACTCTGATATGGCTTCTCTGACTGCAGGCTTTTCCCTTTCCAATGAATCTTATGCATTCTTGACAATCTTCTGGTGGGCTTGTGATTTCCCTGGTATAGGGAAGGCCAAGTAAGAAGATTCCTTCCACCAGTGTAGCTTGGTAGTTGTTCTGCAATTTATAGTCTTAGAGTGGCCCGAGGTACTGAGATATTAAATTGTATCTTAGCCATTCCCTCATATCTAAATCATCATAACTCTGTGGACTCTGACACATCAGGACCTTCTATCATCCACTATCTCCTGAATGTTCAAGCATTTGTTTGCTTCCATGATACTCTCTCTTCATCTGTCCCTTTTTTCTTTTGCTTTTAATCTTTCCTGGAATCAGGAATTCTTCCAATAAGTTCCATTTTCTTTTTATGTGTCCAAAGTATTTAATCTGCTGTTTCAGTATTTGACCTTTCAATTAATCGAGTGAATCAATTTCTTTACATATTGACAAATGTGATCCCCTTGTTGTCCAAGAAATTCTCAAAAGTCTTCTGGAGCATCACAATTTGAAAGCATTGATTCTGTGGTGTTCAACTTTCCTTATAGTCTAACTCTCACAGCCATATATTACTACTGGAGAAACCACAGCTTTGACTATATGATCTTTGTCAGCAAGGTGATGTCTCTGCTTTTAATACACTGTCCAGATTTGTCAGAGCTTTCCTTCCAAGGAAATGGTATGACAAATGGTATGACCCTGGGCAAGTCACTTTGTTGTGCCACAGTTCTCTTTTAATGTCCTGACCCAGTTTCCCTAATTGTCCTGTTCAGTTACTCTGCCTCAGGTAATAACCATTCCTTCTTAATTATTAGAATGTTTGATTGAATAAAGGTCTTATATCTTAAACTTCAGGCTATAATCATTCTCTCTTAATGTGTGATGGGATAAAGGTCTTTATCCATTTTAGACATCATTAGAATATCAGGAGCCTCTCTAGTATCTCCCATTATGCCATCCTAGGTGCCTCCCCCCATTAGGTCATCCCCATCCAGGTACCTCCCCCATTATATCATCGTTCTTGTTACCCTTTAAAAGAATCTTGTATCCAGCATTCCCTGCTGTATTCTAGAAGACGATAGTCTCATTCAGCCCTGGGACCAAACCGGATCCATTTGGTCCCAGTAAATCTCTCCCTTTTATATAAATTATTAAATTGTTCTCTAATCTCTATCCTGCTCAGTTTCTCCAGTGTTACATTTGTTCATGTAGACTGCATAGGAACATAATTAATTGTGGCTGTACAATGTAATAGACTCTCCAAAAGTATTTCTATTTTTCATCAAGTACACATGAAAGAAACCTTATTAAGCTCAACTTTCTGGATATCTCTCTCTTACTTTTCTGCTTTCTTTTATTAACTCTACATTTTACTACTTACCCTTTAAACAATTCCTTCCTTCCAATAATTCACAGTTCATATTATATATTGGAAATTGTAACATGAAAACTCATTCTGGAGGTGTGTATACTTTATTTGTTCCCTGCCAGATTTAGTTAATACTTATAAACTATACTCTTCAAACAAGAATTGTCTTCAGAATTTGGGACAAGGTCAGAATCAACCTTAGCCATTAAAAAGAATTAACTAATGCTGAATGGGATTATTCAATTGCAAAAAGAAACTACTTTAAGAAATGACTTGTAAATGTGTTAATAAAATCAGGGCCTTTAAAAATCTCAGCCAGAGGTTCAGAGCTTGTTAAAGAGAGAAATATTCATTAAAATGTGACTAATGTCTGAGATTGCAATCTTTGAAACTGTCATTATTTAGAAACTGATTGAATGTTAGAAACATCTGATTAAAAAGGAGACTTGGGAAATAAAAATTTGTCAATGTTTCTTCAACAGGATAGGGTAAAGATATTCTAACTCGTTATAAATGTTCAGGCTTTGCATGGTGGGTACATTTTTCATCCTGTGTTAAGTATGGCTACTGATATTGATAGTATTAAAGGAAAGAATAAAGAAATGAGAAATGGAATTGATATTAGGAGAAAAGGAATGAAATATAGAAGTGATGTGGGAGATAAGGCATGAGAATCAGGAGTGATATGGTGGGAATGTTATAGATTGTTGTGTCAACTGGAAGAAACTTATGCGAGTTGACACAGGTGATCAAATCATTACTCAGACAGGATACTGTTGTGATGGGGAATTTCAATTCTAGTGTGATTTAAAAAAAATAGAAAAATGCTTTGACTCTGCTTACAAGCAGGCATCTCAGCATAATTTAAATTTTAAATGGAAAATGGAAAAAAAAAAGGGGGGGGAAAGAACCAAATAGAGAGGCTGAATTGAGTACTATGGAAAGAAAGGTCCACCAAGACAAAGGGAACTATCTTCGAAGGGATTGCGATAAGGCTTAGAGCATCAGGTATCTATACACTAGTATATGGACAATTTGTTCAATTTAATTGCATTAGTAAAGAGAACTAGAGCTCTTAAGACAGGAAATTAAGGGTGACTTCAATGATATCATGATAACTTGGTGGTTTAGGAGTCATGACATGAATTTAGCAGTTTTTAGAATTTAGCATTTTGCTCAATAAGAACAGATTAAATAGATGAAAATATATTCATCATGTTTTGCATGACTGTGCATATATAACAATAAATTGTTTCCTCAGTATAAGTGAATTTAGAACTCAAAAATTTTGAAAAATGAAGAATGAAAATGAAATATTTAAATATTTAAAAAATAAAAGACCCTCTATAAGTTGGGTGGGGAAGAAATTTAGATTTACTTCAGCATAGTTTTGTATAACATACAATTGAAGCAGTGAATAAGTAAATTTTTTTTTTTTTGCTTGGGAGGGGGAAAGAAAATATATTTGTCCATGAAGCTTACATGAGAGAAATGTGGTAGAGAGAACTAAGGGAAGGAGTAAAGAAGTGAGAAGCAAAAATGATAATATGGAGGGAGTGTACTGTGAACTGATAGGTCAATGGAAGAAATGGATGATGAGTTTATGACAGAGTATTATTGTGATGTGTGACTTTAACACTTCATATATTTGTTGGCACCGGTATGGCATAGTATATAATCTGAACCTTGGAAGTAGAAATACCTGGATTCAAGTAATACTTCTATGATTTACTCTTGTGTGACACTTGGCCATTCTCTAAGATGGAGAATCTGAATTGATAGAAGAATTTTTTTCAACTTGAGTTCCTTTTATCAGTGAAATCACAGATCCAATCTCTGTCCCTCATTCTGCTGAAAGCATAGCAGCTGATAAATTCTTGACTTATTTTCAGAGGCTAGAGGAAGTAATGAGAACTGTTCTTGACTTGATTCTGACCAAGTAGCAACTAATTAGATGAGTGGAAAGAATGGGGAGATTGAGAGGAAGTAATCATGTTATCTTAGGGTTGTCATTTTAGAGTGTAATAATTTGCCAGACACCCCAGGTTTCAGATAAATAAGTTTTTAAAAAAATCTAGAAAAAAGATAAATAAAATTCTATGGTATGAGAATATAAAATTCAGCTCAAGAGAAATGTTAATGGTGGCTGTCAAAAAAAGCAATTCTTATATCATAGTTGCAAATTATTCTGAGGAAGAAAAAAAGATGGAAGTCTCTGAGGACCACAATGTAACTGTATTTTAAATTCCATAATTGGCTGAAGTTTCAAAAAGTTATGTTTAAAAAAATAGAAGCAAGGAAATATAATGAAGCATGAAATATAAAAGAACAACACAGTCCCATGAGAGTGATCTCAGGAAGACTAAGGATGTTAAAAAGATATTCTTTAGCTCTCTTGGGGATAAGGTAAATAGGTACATTATTTAGGGTGAATGAAGTAATAATGACAAAAGTTTGAAGGAAGACAGAAGTATTCAATTTTTTTTTCTATTCTCTATCAAAAATATCTTCAAACTAAAGAGAACAAGACTAAAAGAGTACAGAGAGAATTAAACCCCAATTAAGCAAAGAGATAGTAATTCAGGTCTTTAAATAAATATATGTTTTCTGGCTCAAGGGAATTACATTCCAAGATACTGAGAGAACTTGTAAAAGTGATTGCTAAATTATCTATAATTCTTTAAAAAATCATAAGGAATTAGAGAGATATATTCCAGGACTGGAGCAACATAAATATTCTCCTTTTCTAAAGGAGTAGAATATACAGTCAGCAATCTTTAGGGTTGTGAAGTTGACTTTCATTCCTGGAAAAATTCTAAATGGTTGGTTTTTGAGCACTTGGAAAGGAAGGAGCTTAGGAGCAGGTATAGGTTCATTATGGGCAGTTAGGTAACACAGTGAATGGTACTGATCCTGGAGTCAAGAGGAATTGAATTCAAATCCAGCTTCAGATACTTACTAGCTGTGTGACCCTGGGCAAGGTATTTAACCCTGTTTGCTTTAATTTCTTCTACTGTAAAATGAGCTAGAGAAGAAAATGACAAACCATTTCAGTGTCTTCGATAAGGAAAACCCAAATGGGGTCATGAAGTATTGGATATGACTAAAACAACTTGATAAAACAACAAAAAATGGGTTCATTAAAATAATTTTTTGGCACAAATTTATTAAAATGGGAGAGATATATCATATGCTTGGATTTGAACTGACAAAATCCCTCATTATATACTGTGTGCATTGACTGAATCATTAGATTAATAATGTTAATTGATGGATTGATATTGATATGGAATTATTCAGGGATCATGACAATATAGGGATGTAGAAAGTTTGTACTAAAGTAAAGGGTTAGTCTGTGATTCTATTCTATTTAACATCTTTATCAATGATTTGGATAAAAATACATCATGAACTTGTATAATATGAAGTTAGAAGCAATAGCTAACATGGTAGATGACAGACTACTAATGCAGAAAAATCTCAAAGGGCTAGAATGATGAACTAAATTTAATAAGTTGAACTTTAATAGAAATAATTATAAAATTAGGTTAAAACTAAATGCATTAAGAATAGTTTGAGAGGGAATGGTTACTGGTATGAAAAAATATATGGGGGTTTTAATAATACATAAGTTCAATGTGAGTCACCAGTTTGATGTAGCTGGCCAAGAAACTACTGTGATTTTAGGTTATATTAATAGAAATGAAGTTGTCTAAAATGAGATAGTACCATTGTACTCTCCCCATTCCCACACCCTACCAGATTACATATAGAGCATTGTTCTGTTCTGGATAACAAATCTTAGGAAGGACTTTAAGGACCAGCTATTAAGAGCATTTAACACCATATTATATGAGAATTACTTTATAAAATTGTTTGATTCTAAGTAACTGTCACTTTTAAAAGCAGTACCCTGATGACTAATTTGCCCTCTGGGGATGTATTGGGTTCCAATTTTTAAGTTAAATTTTAATTTTTAAGAATAAATAAAAATCTATCTTTTCTTCTCATACCATCCCAATTTAGAAAGAAAGGAAAATTAAACAGATAATCAAGCAAACCAAATTCCCATATTGGCCATGTCCACATAGAACATGTTTCAATCTGTTCTTTGAGTCCATAACCTTTCTATTTAGAAATGAATAGCATATTTCATCATGAATCCTTTGGAATTGTGGTTAGTCAATGAAAAGTCTAAAGACTTTCAAAGTTGTTTGTTTTTACAATATAACTTGTTCTCCTCATTCTGCTTATTTTATTCTGTATCAGTTCATGTAAAGCTTCTCAGGTTTCTCTATGACTGTCTTATAGGAATGGTCTTGATCTAAGCCAGAGATTCTTAAGTAGAAGACTGCAAACTTAAAAAAAAATCTGGATAACTCTTTTAACATAACTAATATCTTTTGTAATACCATATATTTTATTTTATACACTTAAAAATATAATTCTGAGAAGTCCATAGGCTTCACCAGATTTCTGAAGAAATCTAAGACAAAAAAAAAATTAGGAGCCCTTAATCTAGACCAAACCCCCACTAGGACCAGAACTAGTTTATCATCTGGGGATAAGAAATGAGGAGTAAGAATCTACTTCAAAGCTTCTGTCTCACTAAGCACAGCCTAAAATAGTATTTTAAATCTCAAAGACAAATCTTTGCTGTTAAGCTGACTCAAAATATTGAGTCAGAGAATATATATTTTGGTTGCTGATTAAATTCTGTTTATCCCAACTGTAACTCCTTTCTGTGCCCCTTTTCTACTTTTGCCCATCAGACTGGCAGGGAACATTATAGTCTGCTTTCTTATTTTACAGTTGACCAGATTTCAAGAAGCTTAGATGATATTCCCAGAATGGTTCCTCAGCAGAGCTGAGACCAAAAGCCAGGTTTCTTGATATTTAACATACTATTCTTTCTACCATGCTTCACTGCTCAAAATTTCAGAACTGACTCTAACAAATATCACTCTTGGGGTTGACTTTCCAGTCACCCTTGCCTCCACACCTCTAAATATTTCTCCCACTATTTATTAGTATGTCTGAACTTCGATTATTAAACATTTATTCCCCTGAGGCTTTTTTATAAGCCTCTCCAGTGAGTTGGAAATGCAGCTGTGACTCACAGTGAATCTTGTTACTGCCAATGCTCAGAAGCTTTGACCTGCTATATTTCCCAGGTGCTCTAGGGAATTTATTGGGCAAATTAGACTGTCTTAGCCCACTTCAATTTAGTATTCCTGAGCTCAAGTGATCTGCCAGCCTCAGCTGCTTCTGTAGCAAGAACAACAGGCAAGTAAATGGCACAGTGGATGGAGTGCAATGACTAGAGTCATGAAGATTCATTTTCCTTAGTTCAAATCTGACCTCAGACACTTACTAGCTGTGTGACTGAGCAAATCATTTAATCCTGTTTGCCTGCTTCTTCATCTGAGCTGGAGAAGGAAATGGCAAACTACTCCAGTATTTTTGCCAGAAAATGGGGTCTGGAAGAGTTGGATATGACCAAAACAATTGAACAATGATAAAGGAGGAATTTTTGATATTCAAGAGATCTTTATCAAATTAAAATGCCCTTTGGAAAAATATTGAAGGGTCCTCTTTTAGGATGAAACTATTCTCCTAACAGATTGTAATTTAAACTTTTATTTGCTCTCATCTTTAGGGCATTTGTAAGTCATTAAGAGCAAGTAATTTGTTCACTTCTCAAGGTGTGAGGACATTCTGGAGAGGAGAAAGGGACCATGAAAATAGGAGATGAGGATGATTTCACCTAATTTACCATTATGAGATAGGCCAGGCTTATACCTCAGTATGGAAGAATTAGGTCAGTGGGTTGTTGTTACCTTCAGGACCTCTTTTATATTTTAGATTGAAGGCTTCTGTTTTCCCATATGGACCATATTCCTTCACTTTCTCACCAGCAAGCAGGGATGGGAACAAATGCCATTTTTTGCCTTTGTCTTTCCCTCTCCTCCTCCCCATCCCCATTCCAAAAAGTCTCCTGAGTTGAGTTCCTGCCAAAGGGGCTAGAACAGACTCTCTCAGAGCTACCAATTTTCATCTAGATGGGTCCTCAGGGCACAAACCACAAAATTAAATATGCATTTGGGGTGTGTAATATCCGTCTGAATAGAACCCAAGGGAATCAATCTGGGTCGAAGACATCATTTAATGCACTGAACCACACATGGTTTGAATTTTGCATGGGCTTATTTTTTATAACACATTGAGGGCATTTTCTTCTTGCAGCAGCTTTCCATCAATGATGGTTTGCAGTATTAATTCCAATTTTATGATGTGTCATCATGTTTCACATTAGTTTTATTTTCCCCTAAAATATGATTGTTTTAAAAGAAAATTAAATGAGACTACAAAAATCCATATGCAGAAATGTTTACTTAATGGAATCAGATCCAATAGAAAGCTTATAAAAACTATTGAGAAGCAGCAATTCATTTGTTATACAGCAAGAAGATTTGAGACCATGCTATATGATGAGGAATTGTGAGGTGATATGGTCTCATGGATGGGACACTGGACTTGGAATCAGAAGAAGTGGATTTAGATTCTATCTTTAGATAGTTATCATGTTATCTTACACAAGTCATTGAATCTTTCTGCACCTCAGTTTCCTTATTTGTAAAATTATGAACTGGAATTGATGGCTTTTAATATTCCTTCAGCTGTAAATCTATGATCCTATGAATTAGGAATGAATTAGGAAAGCTCATTGCTTTCAAATAAGAAGGTTTTTTTTCTCAAATTGGACTCAGAAGAAGTAGGAGCAGTAGAATTGCACAGACAGATTTCATTTCAATATAATCAATCAATAACCAGTTATTAAGGATTTAGCATGTTTAGACATTGTGCTAGGTACTGGGAATGCAAAATAAAAGCAAAATACAGTCTCCTTTGAGAAGTTTACATTATCTTGTGGGAGACAGCTCATATAAAAATGGATATATAGAAGATACATATATATATGACCTCAAAGTCTTAATTATAGTCTTAATCTAGTCTTAAAGTTTAATAGAAAGAAGGTAAATTTAGATGACAAGATACTGGCTACCAGGAGTATGAAGAATAGTCTCTTCCTTAGATGGAGTCTGAACTAAGTCTTGAAGGAAGTTAGAGATTCTAAGAGGTGGTATGGAAAGATAGCATTTTCAGGTCCACAAGACAGTTATCCAGAAGTATAGAGATGGGAGATGGAGCATCATATGTGAAGAAGTAGATTGGGGATGATTGGATTATAGATTGCATGGAAAGAAGGAATGTTTTTCAGATTGGTTGTTTATTTAATTAGATGTTTTAGATTCTCTTCTATTTTTCTAGTTTTATTATCTTGCTATCTTATAACATCATTTAGTTCCACTTGTCCAATTCTTAAAATTTTGTATCTTTTTTTCTAATTGGTTTACTTTCTTTTCATAATTTCTTTGGATTGCTTTTATCTTTTTCTGATTTTTTCCTGTGTCCTCTCATTTGATTTTTGAATTCCATATATTTTTGTTCTTACAATTTCATATCTCTTTCCAATTGGTTAATTTCTTTTCATAATTTTCTTCAATAGCTCTTTTTTTTCCTCTCTTTTTTTTTTTGTTCTCTCTTATTTCATTTTTTAAAAATTCCTTTTAAAGTTCTTCCAAGATTTCTTTTTGGCCTTGTGATTACTTGACATTATTCTTTGAGAAGAAGTGACTTTTTTATTTTGACTTTACTATCTTCCTCTGAATATGAACTCAGATCTTTTATAACAAAATAGCTATCAATGATCAGGTTCCTTTTCCTTTGATCACACATTTTAAAATTGTCTTATTCTATTTTTAATAGCTTAATAGTATCAAGTTTTGATCCCTACTTGTGGGTAATATTACTCCAAGTCTCAAGTCCTTCTTATAGTTGTTTTCTGAATTATGTCTGGAGGTTCAACCTTAGTGACTTCTCTGTTCTTCCCCTAAACCCCAGCCAAGCTGTTTTGAAAATGTTCTTGTTCCTTGTGGTGCTACATTCACCAAGCATGGTCATCCTTGCCTAGAGACCCAACCAAATCACATCTGGTCAGCATTGTTATGCCTAATTTTTGGAAACAGGAGGGGTTCTTTAATCTTCCCTAAATGATTGTTTGCTCTTCTTCAGGTGAAAGTTTATGAGGAAAAAGTTGGGGGGAAATGAAAGTTCCTGGCAAGAAATTTCTTGTCTGCCTCCCTCAAGGCTTACTGTTTGTTTATTCAGTGAAGTTGGCATAGAAATGTTTACACCTCATTCAGACAAATCTCAACCTCAGAAGTTTTCTCAGAGGTTGTCCTAGGAAGATGGAGTCTGTCTGTCTGGTCTGTCTGTCTTCTTCCCTCCCTCCTTTCTTCCTTTCATTTTTCTCTTGATAGCTCTTAAAATGTTTGAAGACAGTTTGTTCCATTTAAGTTTTCTCATCTTTAGGCTAAATATCTCCTATAAGGCTTAGTTTCCAGTCTGCCTTCATCCTCCCACCTTGTTATTTAAAAAAAATGTCCACATTATTAAATTTTCCAGTCATTTGTGGGATGAAACAGATGGCTATATCTGTGACTCCTTTATTGCCCTTGCTAGATACAGTATAGAAAATTTTTTTTACTTGTTTGCTTCAAAGAATTAGTGTTAGTATTAATATATGATTTCTAATGCTTTTTTAGAGGATGAGGGATAAGAATAAAGTATTAGACATTCCAGGTCATTCTTAATGATACAAGACTTCCTCCCCAACTTCCCCCATTACTATATATTTTAAAAATGTTCCTCCAAATCTAGGAGCTTTGTGTCTGCAGCTTCTCTTTGTCAGATACTTAATCTTTCCTTTCTGAATTTATGCTGACAATTGTTTATCCTATTCCAATCCTGTAGGTGTTGCCTCAAGCTTTCTCTGATGACTATCCCCAGTCGTTCCCCTCCTATTATAGCCCAGCTTAAAAGGCTTTTAAAACTTTCCTAGATCCCTTCTTGAATGTAAGGGATATGCTAGTTAGCTTTTCTCCAATCCTTTGGTATGCAGCCCCTGTACCACAGAAAATATCTGCCTCTGTGATTGAGTGGGGGAAAGGGAGGAAAAGGGCAGGTGTTTTGTTGGTATTTCCTCTCTTTCCAAAGGAATTTAGTTGGCTTATCTGTAATTCTTCTAGAGCAGGAAGGGACCCCAGAGATCCCTTGTAGAGACGAAGGAACTGTGGCTCAAAGAGGTTATATAGTTTGTGAGGTCATACAGATAGGAAGAGGTTGGATTATGGTTGAAACTCAATTCCTGGGACTCTAAAGTCAATAGTTTTTCTTCTCTACTTTGATGCTGACCTATTTCATACTCTCTCTTAAACTTGCTTGCTCACACAACTTGATGTCATTAAGCAATCTTCCCCCATTCATCTCAATCTCTATCTAACTTGTAGTAAAGAAAGATTTGTGGCCATTTCCCTGGAAACCTCTCCTTGTCAGTCTCGTTTGACTCATTGAACATCGAAAGCTCAAAGACTGCTGACAGTCCCACATTACTATAACTGAGATTAGTAAAAGCCCTTGGGAAGGCCTGTGAACAGCAGGAATTCTTTGTAAAGCAGGTGCCAGCAGGCACTTCAGAAACTGTGCGTGTGTAGTGTTGGCTGACACTGCCATTTTCACAAGCCCAGCTGGATCCGGAGATAAGATTTGTCAGTCAACAATTGACTCTGCCATGAGCATTCCTTAATTTGTATAAAAATTAATTATGAAACACATCACTTTAATATTAATAATATGATCAGAGATCTAACTCTTATGTTCCTAACCTCTCTCCATGCTCTCGCTTCTTGAAGATGGCCACAAAGAAAGGAAGTTATTTAATTCATGGTAGGATGATCTCTTTTGACTTTCTCCCAGAGTCTGGATTCTGTTTAGTTTGGATCAAGGAATAGAAATATATCATCCTTCCTACTTCCCCTCCACCCCCACATTCCTTAAATCTAAGTATGGGGGTTATTGGTAATATATACATATATATACTATTGAGATTTACATATATATATATATACATATATATGTATATACACATATACTATTGAGATTTACATACCTTTAAAAGGATACTAAGATACATGTATGATCAGATTTGCCAGGTCACGCAAGCCTTATATAGTTCTAGTCTCTAAGGGGAGAAAGAACACACATATGGTTATTTGAAGAAGAACATCCCTCTTCAGAACCATAGGATGGATCTGAAAATCTTCAGCCCTTAGGCCTGGTATTATATTATATTTAGGAGGACAAAGAAAGCTTACATCTTTTAAAAATATATCAATCTAGTATAAGCGGACCCTAGGCACCTTTTGAACAGCCCAATTATGAGTAAGGTATGAATACACATGGTAGAATTCTTTTAGTATTCAGTGGAGTGCAATCCTAGTCTTTATCAATCATTCTACCGGACATCCACTGCTTTCTTTGGGAAAGAGACTCATTCTAGCCAGACAGAATCAGATCTCAGAGTTGGTAATTTCTCCCTCTCCCCCATAGTTGGTAATTTTAACATTGTTCTTATTAGTATTATAGAACTCCTCTATACCTTGATAATATATTTTCCAATTCTCCCTCTATCCCTTAATCTAATCAGTTGTCATAGTTTATTGGTTGTATCTCAGAACTATCTCTTTCATTCATCATCTTTTCACTCATTATTCCTTTAGTCTAGGTCCTCATTACCTGGATCATTTTAATAGCTGCTCAGGTTATCTTTCCCTTACTAGAGTTCTTGTGCTCATGGACAGGATACTGCCAGATTAAGCTTCCTAATGCATAGTTCTCATCATATTCCCCACCCCTCTCCCTTACCATTATCCAACAAATGTCAGAAACCATTGTCTGTACCTCATATATTTTGGCTTCTGAGTCTTTTCCTATACCACTTCATATGCCATTAATGCCCTCTCCTCACAGTTCTAATCTTTAAAGGACTAAAATGTTGTTTGGATCACAAAGCCTTCCCTGACTATCTAGTTAGAAACAATTTTTTTTTTCTGTAACAATGCTCAATAGCACTTGGTTTTATCTAAACATATCACATTCTACTTCGCTATTCAAATTGTGACTCAGGCTGTCACTAGATATATGACTCCAGGTATGTCATTTAAACTCTCCTAGTTTCAGTTTTTTTATCTGTAAAATGGTAGTATTTATAACATCTACTTCCTAGAGTTATGAGGATTGACTAAGATTAAACATATATACAGACATACATGCAACTATACACATATACACAAATACACAGTGCTCTATGAACCTTAAAACTCTAGATAAGTATTAATTCTTACTATTATCCTAATTATCTTTGCTTCCCCCTATCAGGTAGCACAATACCCCTTATATTAGAAGATGAATAAATGTTAGTTAAAAGGAGTAAGTGTACAATTAAATGTCATACAATTGTTAAGACTCCCCACAAAGTTAGGGCAGAACTCAGCTATTGCTCTAAATCTAGCTATCCAGATTAATTTGTTATTCCTGGAAGAGGTGATTAGACTATTAGCAAGCATGTAGAAACTTCCACTCTAGATACAGATTCATCCACCAAGATTAACCAAGCTGCTGAGTCACAGATTGCCATGTTCTGTGAATGGAAAAAAAAAATAATTGTCACCCTGGAATTAAGAGAAGCATTGCTTGAAATATTATGGTAGAAGAAAACAACCACAAAACAAATCCCTAACTTTTTTTCCCCTAGAAAAATAATTTGGCATGGAAAAGAGACATACAATGATGCTCAGCAAAGTGGAAAACATTCTACTAATCCAGTTGCTTTTTCTTTCTGATGAAATATGCAGGTTTTAAAAAGGCTGTTAATCCCTTCCTAGCATTGCCAATGCATCTGCACGTAAGAGGTAGGTGTAAAACTTTCATGTGCTTTATTTGGCATCTCTATGTATTAGATGTTACCATGAAATCATAAGACTGATTCCCAAAAGTCACATGAGAAACGTGGCCCCTTTATTCTTTATAGGAGAGGCAGTGGGGGTACAAAGGAAAGAACAATGTAGCTGAAGTTAAGAGAGATCTGAGTTTGAATCCTTTCCCTATCATTTATTAGCAGTATGATTGTGGATGAATGACTTATCTTTCTGGGTCTCAATTTCCCTGTTCATAAAATATTTGTAGGACTGTCTTTATAGAGTGATTGGGAGTCAAATGAGATAAATTGAAAACTATAAAACAACATACAAATGTCATAGTAATGGTTGATAAGACATATCATCTTAGATAATTAATGGAAAATAGTCTTATTACTTTATGGAACATTTAGGCTATATGTGTAATATATATGCATTATATACATAAATACTCACATATATGTATATATGAGCATGTTTGTATGTGTGTTTATACACAGGTGTGTGTGTATATATACTATATAACAGTAATGTCAAACTCTAATAGAAATAGGGACCTTTACAGAAGGATTCCTGCAAGCCACATATTTTCACATCCTATTTTTTCCATTCAAAATATTTACTGTTTCTACCAGTTCCGTGCATTATATAATTTAGGTAAAAGGTTAGTCTGGCATGGATGACTAGACTTTAAATATATCCTGTTTTTGTTTGTTTGTTTGTTTGTTTGATTTTTTTTAAGGATATTACTTTTCTTTCTAAGAGGCTACAAGAAAATCAGAGTAATTGGGCATGGATAATGACTTTGAAAATGTTTGTCTATGTGATATTGAACGTCAAGTCATCATTTTGCTCCTCTCTTGTGTAAAACTGAGGAAAATGAATCAGATGATCTCTAAAGTCACATTCAACTCTAAATATAATGACCTGGTGTTCTCCAAAGGGCTCTTATCAATAAAAAATGTTCTTAAAAACCTCTTCCCCATGTCATTTGTATGTGTGTGTTTACATACATAGACATAAACATATGTTTATATATACATATATATTATATACATTATAATATGTAATATATGTGTTTACGTACATATACATATACATAGATATACACATCTCTGAGTAAATATTAACAAAAAATTAAATAATTAGATTAACAGAATAAACAGAATTCAAATAACCCAGCATTGTTTACACATAAGTATATAAAAGTATACTTATATGCATGTATATTTAAATATATAATGAAAGGATGTGGTAAATCCCAGTTAGATATTTGTGAAAATTAAATATTTCTTTTTTCTCATTCAAGTTCATGGATAAACATCTCTTCCTGTCCTTCTCTCCTCTTCTCATTCCAAAAAGAAGTTCATTATTGTGAATAACAACAAATTAAAACAGAAGCAACAATGCAACAATCCCACCCAGTAACTAAGGTAACAATAACAATTAAGCAATAAAGTAGAAATTTGGATAATTAAAGAAGAAATTAACGAAATTGAAACAAAAAGACTATTAAAATGATAAACTAGGGAGTTTTAATGGAACTAATAAAATAGATAAATGTTTAGCTAATATGATTTTTTTTGAAATTGGAAAAAAACTTGATTTTATCAAAATTGAAAAAGAACTCAGAATTAAAGAAAATTATCAGAAACAATTCTGCTCAATTACAAGCTAATAGAAGAAATACATATTTACTAAACTACAAAATATTACAAAATAAACTATTTAAATAATACAATTTTTTTTGAGGGAAAGAAATTGAACACATCACAAAAGAACTTCTAAAGATAAAAACTCCAGAACCAGATGATTTACAAGTGAAATCTATCAAACATTCAAAGAACAATTAACTCAAATTACACAAATGATTTTCATTAACAAGAAAAGTCATCCTTCCAATTTTTTCCTATGGGGGAAAAACAGTCTTGATATAAAAGCCATAGACAATGCAGAGAAAGAAAACTATATAATAATATCCATAATGAATGTTGATGCAAAAATTTAAATAAAATATTAGCAAGTATCTTATAGCAATATAGAATAAAATTATGAGTGGTTATATATGACCATTATGATTGTGACATGTTATACCAGGAATGTAGAATTGGTTCAACTTTAGGAAGATTATAAACATAATAAATCATAAATATTAATAATAAAACATGATTATATCACAAGATACTAGAAAAGCTTTAGACATATACAGCAACTGTTTCTATTAAAAATTGAGAACATATTACAATTTCTTAATAAAACAATATCTATCTAAATCTAAGGTAAAACATCATATAAAAGGAGAAAATTTAGAGTTTTCCCCTAATAAGATCAAGGTTAATTAAATGATGGCCATTATCACCTCTACTATTTAATATAGTGCTAGTTGTCTATAAAAAGTTCTAGTAATAAAATAAGAGAAAAAGAAGGACTAAGCATAGGAATAGAAGAAACACAATAATTCCATCCCCCCTTTTAAATAGATTATATGATTTGTTTAGAAAAACTAGAATCAACCATTCTTGAAATAATTAGTTCAGCAAATTTGTAGGTTATAAAATACATATACATAAATCATCAAGATTACTATATGTAACCAGAAAAACCCAAAAAGAAAGCTAGGAGGAGAAATTCCATGCAAAGTAATTACAGAAGATAGACAATTCTTGGACATATATCTACCAAAGTGCATTTGAGGATTATATGAATCAAACTCCACAAAATACTCTTTATTTATTTAAATAATAGTTTTTTTTTTATTTTCAAAATATATGCAAAGGTAGTTTTTAACATTCACTCTTGTAAAATCTTGTGTTCCAAATTTTCTTCCTCCAGCAACAGCAAGATTATATGATGATCAATTCTGACAGATGTGACTTTTTTCAACAGTGAGGTGATTCAAGCCAGTTCCAATGACTTTGTGATGAAGACAATCATTTGCATCCAGAAAGAGGACTGTGAGGATTGAGTATAGATCACAACATATTATTTTCATTTTTTAAATTGTTTGCTTGCATTTTGTTTTCTTTCTTATTTTTTCTCTTTTTGATCTGATTTTTCTTGTTCCACATGATAATTCTAGAAATATATATATATATATTTATATATAGAAGAATTGCACATGTTTAACATATTTGATTACTTGCTATTTAGGGGAGGGAGGAAGGGAAAAAATTTGGAACACAAGGTTTTGCAAAGGTGAATATTAAAAATTATCTATGCATATGCGCGTTTTGAAATTAAAAAGGTTTAGTCAAATAAATAAATAAATAAATAAATGTTCAACCCCCTCCCAAATTTTCTCTTTCCTTTCCCCCACCTCTCCTCTAGACAGCAAACAATTTATTATTAAATATGCATAATTCTTCTATACATATTTCTATAATTATCTCGTGGCACAAGAAAAATCAGATCAAAAAGAGAAAAAAAAAAAAGAGAGAGAAACAAACCAAAAAGCAAGCAAGCAAACAACCACAAAAAATGGTGGAAATGCTATGTTGTGATCCACATCCAATCCTGACAGTCCTCTTTCTAGATGCAGATCACTTTCTCTATCACAAGTCTATTGGAATTAGCCTGATTCACCTCACTGTTGGAAAGTGCCGTGTCCATCAGAATTGATCATTGTATAATCTTATTGCTGTGTACAATGTTTTCTTGGTTCTACTCACTTCACTTAGTCTCCCTTAGTTAAATCTCTCTAGGCTTTTTGGAAATTATCTTGGATAATTTCTTATAGAACAAAATATTCCATAACATTCATATTCCATAACTTAATCAGCCATTCCCCATCAGATGGGCATCCATTCAATTTCCAGTTCTTTGCCATTAAAAAAGGGCTGCTACAAACATTTTTTGCATATGTAGGTCCTTTTCCCTTGATCTCTTTGGGATAAAGACATAGTAGAAAAATTGATGGATCAAAGGGTATGCACAGTTTGATAGTCCTTTAGGCATAGTTCTAAATTGCTCTCCAGAATGGTTGGATCAGTTTACAACTCCACCAACAATGTATGTGTCCCAATCTTTCCACATGCCCGCCAACATTTATAATTGTCTTTTCCTGTCATCTCAGCCAATCTGACAGGTGTGTAGTGGTACCTCAGAGTTGTCTTAATTTGCAATTCTCTGATCAATAGTGATTTAGAGCATTTTTTGATATGACTAGAAATGAATTTAATTTCTTTATCTGAAAATTGTCTGTTCATATTCTTTGACCATTTATCAATTGGAAAATGGTTTGTGTTCTTATGAAATTGAGTCAATTTTCTACATATTTTAAAAATGAGGCCTTTAACAGAATCCTTGGATGTAAAATTCTCCGTACTCCCATCCCAACTTTCTGCTTCCCCTCTAATCTTGTTTGCCTTGGTTTTGTTTGTATGAAACCTTTTAAATTTAATATAATCAAAATTATCCATTTTGCATTTTATCATGCTCTCTAGTTCTTCTTTGGCCATAAATTCTTTCCTCTTCTGCAGATCCAAGAAATAGACTATTCTTTGTTATTCTAACAAATACATACTTTAATAATTGCAGAACCAATAATTGCTTAGGACTATATTAAGCCAATATAACAAATGATAATACTACCTTAGTTAATTTACATTTTACAAGTGCTGTAGCAATTAAGCTCCTCAAATAATATTTTATACATCTAGGAAAAATAATGAAATTCATCTGAAAGAATGAAAAGTAAGGCATCAAAAGGATAATAAAAGTCAACAATACTGTATGAGGATGTATTCTGATGGAAGTGGAAATCTTCAACATAAAGAAGATCCAACTCACTTCCAGTTGATCAATGATGGACAGAGGTAGCTACACCCAGAGAAGAAACACTGGGAGGGGAATGTAAATTGTTAGCACTAATATCTGTCTGCCCAGGTTGCATGTACCTTCGGATTCTAATGTTTATTGTGCAACAAGAAAATGATATTCACACACATGTATTGTACCTAGACTATATTGTAACACATGTAAAATGTATGGGATTGCCTGTCGTCGGGGGGAGGGAATAGAGGGAGGGGGGTAATTTGGAAAAATGAATACAAGGGATAATATTATAAAATATATATATATATATGTATATATATATATATATATAATAAAAAAAAAGGATAATAAAAGTGAGAAGGAAAGGCCCTAGCAGTAACAGATTTTAAAATGTTCTAAAGTGTAATAATTATTAAGATTATTTGATACTTATTTTAAAAAAATAGGATTTTCTCAGTGGAACAGATTAGGCTTATGAAATACAGTATCAAAAACCCCCCACTAGCACAGTTTTAGATAAACCTCAAGACCCAAATTATTAGGACAGAACTATAACAATTTGATAAGAACTATTACAATTTGATAAAACAAAAACAAACAAAAATCTGTTAAGAAAATTAGACACCAATCTGGCAGAAATTAATTTCAAGCTAATAATTACTATTATATAGCAATAGAAGCTTTGGATGAATACACTTTGTAGTCTTTTTTACATCTTACTCCCCTATATATACTATGATCTAGCAACACTGTCTTCCTTGATGATTCTTGCATATAACGTCCCTTTTCCTGACTGTTTTTTCCCACTGGCAACCACCCTGCCTGGAACTTTATTCCTCCACATTGCTTCCTCCTGGTTTCCTTCAAGTCTCAATTAAAATCTTTCAGCATGTATCTTGTTTTTACATTCATCTTCTTGAGACTGTCAGCTTCTTGAAAGACTGTTTTTGTCTTTCTTTGTATTCCTGGTGCTTAACCCAGTATCTGAAACACAAGAGGTCCTTAATAAAGATTTGATTTGACTAACTTGTTGACTTACTGTTAAGACATCAGTTTTGTGTGATAAAATTAAGATATACAGGGAACTAAAACAAATTTGTGATTCCCAAAGTCATTATCTAAGGTCCAATATAGCAAAAGGATATGAATAAACAGTTTTAAAAAAGAATTGTAAACTTTCAATAGCTCTATGAAAGATTTCTTTATCAGTCTAAGAAGAGAAATGCAAATCAAAACAACTTTGACATTTTCTTGCTGGCAAATTGTCAAAGAAAGGAAGGAAACATGAGATAATTAATCACCTACTATGTGGGAGCAGTTTGCAAATTATATCTTATTTGATCCTCACAGCCTGGAATGTAGATGCATTGATGCCCTTACTCTAAAATTGAGGTGACTGAGACAGAAAGAGGCTATAGACTAAGAGTCATACAGCTAGTAAGTGTCCGAGGCTAAATGTGAATTCAATCTTACTGAATGCCATAGAATTCTATCAACTTTACTACCTTGCTGCTTAATTAGTTAGATGACAATTAATTGTCATATTTTCAATATTATGGAAGAATACGAAATGAATGTTGGAGCTATGAATCAATCTGAGCATTCTAGAAAGCAGTTTGGAATTATGGTAGCACAGAGATCTAAATGTTGATAGTCTTCAACTTTGAGATTTTACTTCTAAACATATATATCAAGGAGGTCAAAGAAAGAAAGTTCCAAAATACATCAAAACATTAATATTAAATATTTTGTAGCAGCAAAGAATTGGAAATGATGTAGATTGGGGGAATGGCTGAACAGATTGTGTTTGATGGAATATTAATGCCTTGTAAGAGAAAAATATAAAGAACACAGAGGGGCATAAGAAAACTTATATGAACTGATGCAAATGAAAATTAATAAAATGAAAACTAGATGAACAACATGCACAATGACTACAGCAATGTAAATGAAAAGAACAAAATGATGGAAAAATAAAATCTGAATGTAGTGAAATTATAGTAAGCTTGGGCTTAAAGAGTAAATATGAGAAATTACTTGTTTCTGATTTTTTTTTTTTAGCTGTAGGGAAGGGACTATTGGCATTGATCATGAAATTTCTTATCAGACTTTGTTGATATGTTATTTACTTTTACTAAACTTTTCTTTCTTTTTTCTTTTTGTTACAAGGGGTGGCTCTTTCAGAAGAGGAGATAGAAAGTATATATTGAAAAAGTGATATGAAGCAACAGATATGAACAGTTTTTAAAAGTCACCTTTACCCACAATAGAAAAGATTATGTGCATTTTTTTTCTTTCCAGAAAGAGATGATAGATAGTATAATGATGCAAGCTACTTGTGATCAGAGAAAAGTTAGCAAATTTGGGGCATTTGTCTTTTTTGTTTTAAAAAATAATTTAATATTTTCCCATTACATTTAAAACAAAAAAAATATTTTTAATATTTTTGAGTTCTCTCCTTTATCCCTACCCACAATTAAGAAACCACATGTGAAGTTATGTAAAACATTTCTAAAAAAGTCAAATTATGAAAGAAAAAATAGATCTCTTACTCTAATGAAAATAAAAACTCTCAAGAAAAATTAAGTTTTAAAAAAGAGAGAGAGATAGAGAAAGAGATGGTGCTTCAATCTGCATTTAGACACAGTTAGTTCCTTCTCTTAGTATGAATAGGATTTTTCATCATAAGTCCTTCAGAGTAGTCATGCATGATAGTACTACTGAGAATTGCAAAGTCATTTTTAGCTAATCATTCCAGAACATTGCTATTACTTTGTATATGGTACATTTCACTTTGCTTGAGTTCATGGAGAACTTTCCAGGTTTTTTTTTTTTTTCTGAGAGTATCCTGCTCATCATTAAAACATATAATGTTCTCTCACAAACATATATCACTTTATTGAGCCATTCCCCAACTGATGGGCATACTCTCGATTTCCAATTTTTTTTTTTTTTGCCCTGAGAAGAAAGCACTATAGTGGGGATACTTTTAACAGCTCCAGAGCAGAAAAGAGTGCTTTTGTGGTCAGTTCTCTAAAAGGATTTCTGAAAACAGCAGCACAAAACTCCTGAAGCTTGGGACAGTGCACCCCCCACCCTGGAAACAGAGTCCTATTTTAACAAAGAATTGAAAGCTGAGCAATAGGCTAGTAAAATGAGCGACCAGCAAAAGAAACCTTTCTGACCATTGAAAGTGATTATGGTGACAAAGAGGATCGAAACCCACACTCAGAAGATGATAAAATCAAAGTTCCTATATCCAAAGCTTCTAAGAAATGGGGCTTCATCAGAGAAACTTGCTTCAAATTTTTTTTTACATTACTTTCCTGCTCTGGAGCTGTTAGAGTATCCCCACTACTATAGTTGTAAGATCAAGAGTCTTGCTTTGCTGGAGCTGCTTCCCTCACCACCCCCACTTCCCTAGAGCTGAAGTACTGGGACTGCACACCAGACTCCCAGTCCATAGTCACAGACTCTTTTCACTTACCTTCTGAGTTCTCCCTAGTGTTCCTGGGCCAAGAGGTCCACAAGCCTCTAGGACTGCCTTTGATTCAGAGGTCCTTGCTGAGGCTGGGGGACTTTGGCTGGGGCTGGGCCTGGGCCTTGGGCTGTGTTGTCATGGTCTGCACAAGGATTGTATGCTGGACTCCCACCCTGGTGTTATAGATCTAGCTACTAGCTTCTAAGTTGCCTTCAGCTAGGAAATACTCTACTCCATCTTTTTGGGTGTTCTGATGCTCTAAAATTTAGTTAGAGTCATTATTTAAAGGAATTTGGAGCAGTTTGAGGAAGAGGTTGGGCGAGTTCCTGCTTTTACTCTGCTATCTTGGTCCCACCTCCCCAGTTGTCTTTTTTTGGAAAGGAACACTTTAATTTAAACAACTCTCTTAAATATTTTGTTAGGAGCTAAGCATTAAATCTTCTTGATGAAATGTTGACATATGTAGTCTTGAGAGGAAGGAGTGGAGAAACATCTTTAATATTTTTTGCTTGCATTTACCAAATAAATACTTTATAGTGAATATTTATTACCCTAATACTTGAAAATAGAACACTATAAATTTTTTTGTAATGTTTTGGATATCTCTTCTCCTATAATTTTTTTCAGATATATATCTTATTCTTCTTTAGGCTTATTTCATGAATTTAAGGATTCAATTAAATTTATAGATGTTGAAACCAAGTAGATGAATCTTTCAAGTATTCAAATAGATTTGCAATTTCATCAATTTGGAATTTCTCTCCAATGATCAATCAATGATCAATTATCAATGCAATATAGATAGATTCTCTGCTGCTTGTGCTAATTTTGGCCTAATAATTAACACCAAGAATATACAAGCCTTATCAGCCAGCAGCACATCAATCATATGTGGACCATCATTTACAGTAAATGGTGAAGTTTTGGATGTTGTAGATAAGTTCTCTTATCTTGGAAGTTTACTTTTCAGGGATGTCCACATTGATAATCAGATTGGCATATGCATTGCCAGAGCTAGCTTAGTGTTTGGGAGGCTCTAAAGGAGAGCATGAGAGAGGAGAGGTATTAGACTATCAAACTGAAGCTCTACAGAGTCATTTTGCTGATCTCATAGTTATATGCCTCTGAAACTTGGGACAGTATAGCAGTGCCTTACCAAGAAACTAAATTGCTTCCATTTGGATTATCTTAGGAAGATTCTGAAAATCATCTGGCAGGATAAGATACCAGACACTGAGGACATTTCTCGAACAAACCTTCCAAACATCCCAACTCTACTGCAGAGATCACAATTCCATTGGGCTGGCCACATTGTTTGAAAGCCAACTATATACTTGCCAAAGAAATTATTTTATGGAGAACTCACACAGGGCAAGTGCTCACAAGGTGATCAGAAAAAGCAAGGACACTCTCAAGGTTTCTCTTAAGAACTTTAGAATCAATTGTATGACATGGGAGACACTGGCACAGGACTGCCTAGCAAGGTGCTACACTTTATAAACCAAACGGAATTGAATTAGCCCAGAAGAAATGTGAGATGTGCAAAATTAGAGAAGCTACCCCAAATGTTCACATGAGTTATTTGTGTCTGATCTGTGCAGAACACTTTGAGCTTTTATTAGTCTGGTCAGCCACAGTCAGACACAATGTAATTTGATTTTAACAGTGATGTCATTTTGGTTCTCTTTGAAAGCAAAGAACAACAACCAACCAATGATGAATAAGTTATAACTGTCCTGAGTTAGAGACAATTTGGAATCTTGTGTAATAGTAGGAGGTCTGTTGAAGGGAAGAGGAGAGCAGTGATGGGTACTAATAGGTGAAGAAAATGGTAGGCCTTACTGGAGAAAAGTCTTATGATTGGCTAATGCAAGAAACCTGATATATGATTCATCTTCCCACCCTCCTAATGGATGTTTGCAAATCTCCATACCCACGACCCCATGAGGATAGTTAGCCTTCATTTTGGAGATTGCTGTTCCCAAGACTTCACTTTAATAATGTGTTATAAAACGAAAGATCTCTTGTACCTTTAGTTTGAAGGATGAACCTTGATAATGGGATATTTGTCCATCCTAATTTCTTAGGTGTTACTCTTTTTGTTTAAACGACCTGAGGGGGAAAAAGGGAGGGTAGCATAAACCAGACATGTCAAACTACCACTACTATCTTGATTACAATCTCTCCTTGAACCCTGAACTCAAGAGCCTCAGGATCTTAACATCCTTCATACCACCAGATCTAGTCTTAACCCCTGCAGCAATCATCTAGGAAAGCAATTCCTATGGAAAAAGGGGCCAGTCATCCATACAACTGCCACCTACACTGAAGGCAAGTCAACCTAATTGAAGCAGCAAGACAATCTGAGAGAAAGATAGGAGGGATCATGAAGTAGGCAACCAATCACCATTACCACTATGAATACCATCATCCCTCAGACCGTGATGGAATAGTCCAAGATGGAGGTCAAGAGCATTTGATTTCAAGAGCATTTAGAATCTCATTGCTTCTAGCTCAATGTCCACAGCTACCTTGGTCCTGTAGAGATGCAGTCTAGTACCAGTACCTGCAGGTGACAAGACCACATTTATTAAAAACCCTCAAAAGAATTTTCTTATTGCCCCTGAAGTCCTTGGCCCTGTTAAATAAAACTGATTTTATCAATGAAAATGGAACTTTAAAAAAGGGGACTTACCTTCTGCTTTGCTTAGGTTCCCTCGGTGTCAGTGTCACAGGATCTTTGCATCTAACTTGCAGATGAAATCTTCCATATGTATTGTCTCCCTGATTAGACTTAAACTCTTTGAAAGCCAGGACTGTCTTTCTTCTGTATTTGCATTTTTAGGGCTTTAACATAATGTTTTGTATATAATAAGCATTTAATAAGGATGGTTTTTTCACCAATTCATTCATTCATTAATAGAATACTGAAGTTAGAAAAGCTTAGATTTCAACCCTATCTCATAAAGTTATTAGCACTCTGACCCAAAATGTCACAACTTTTCTTAGCCTCACTTTTCTCATTTATAAAATTGGATGGTTGTAGCGAGCTGTCGTCTCCAGAAGCTGCCGGATCACTCTCTGGGAAGAGATCTGCTGTGTCTACTCAAATCTCTCCGACAGATTCTTCTTCCTGTAACGAACCGTTGTCTCCAGGCAGTTGCTGTTAACTCTTGTCCAAAGAAGTGACTTCCCTTCCTGCAGAGAGCCCCGTCAAGCCTGATGCAATTCAGAGTCTTCCCCTTGAATCCTGGCTCTGAATCTCCTCCAACTCTTATCCTTCTCCAGGCCGATCTGCTCTTCAGGCACAGTGCTCTCTCTTTTATTCTCCCAGAGAATGGGCGTGGGATAATGCAAGGGCTTCTGGGAAGAACCACCCCAGCCAATGGGCTTGCTCCTTCTACCAAGTCAACCTGAGTTCTCACCTTGTAACTATCCAGACAACCTCAGTTCTCACTTAGTAATCCTAACATCTCCCCATTTCTTTTGATTTAGAACATAGGACAGTCATGACCTTGAAACATAAATCCATCAATATGGGAAGTATTACAGATAATTACATAAATTACATAAGCACATAGTAACATAGTAACATAACACATGCTAGAAGTATATAACATAATCATAATCAAATAATCATAAATTGAAAATTTATAAATGTCCATAAGTCCATTGTCCATTAGTCTCATCTTGTGTGAGGAAGTCCAATGATTCCTGCTGGTTTTTAAAGTTCTTTAACAGTCTTCTTATTATTCATGATCTTTCAGTGTCAGATGTTTCTTAGATCTTCTCCTTTATTTTGAGGTCTTTCTCTTTTTCTGTCTCTCTCTGGTGGACAAGGCGAATATGACTCGTTGGCACCCATCTGATTCCTTCTCCTGCTGAAGAAATACAAGCAAACCCTCTCCCCCAGGCAGTTAACCTATCTGGTCCCTTCCATTCACCACTTTCTGGATCTCTCCACATCACCTGGCGATTATCTAAGGACAGTGGAGATGCTCTCACTGGACACTGCCCTTCTGGTGGGTTATAAAACCTGTCTGCTGGAGCCAGTGCATCTTTGTCAAAAATTAGAAAATTAATGGTATAGAGAACTAAATTTAGAAGTTCCCTAGGGCTACCTGTGGCTCCCCCTTTCTTTTGTTTTTGGAGGAGTGTCTTAATATCTCTGTTTCTTCTCTCTACTATTGCCTGCCCTTGAGGATTAAAGGGTATGCCCGTGGTATGTAAAATCTTATACTGTGCACAAAAGTGTGTAAAATGTTTGGACGTATATGCAGGTCCATTGTCTGTTTTTATTGCTTGTGGCACACCCATAATTGCAAAAGCTTGTATAAGGAATTCAGTGACCACTCGGGCTGTCTCTTTTGCTGCTGGCATTGCAAATGTGAATCCTGAAAAGGTGTCTACCACGACATGAATAAAAGATAGACGACCAAAAGATTTATAATGGGTCACATCCATTTGCCAGATTTCATTGGGTCTCAAACCACGAGGATTCTTCCCTGGAGGGAGTGTAGGAGCATGGAAAGGAAGACAAGCTGTACAGCTTTTTACTATGCTCCTAGCTTCCTCTCTTGTGATTCCCCACGTTGGGCGCCAATTGTAGCGAGCTGTCGTCTCCAGAAGCTGCCGGATCACTCTCTGGGAAGAGATCTGCTGTGTCTACTCAAATCTCTCCGACAGATTCTTCTTCCTGTAACGAACCGTTGTCTCCAGGCAGTTGCTGTTAACTCTTGTCCAAAGAAGTGACTTCCCTTCCTGCAGAGAGCCCCGTCAAGCCTGATGCAATTCAGAGTCTTCCCCTTGAATCCTGGCTCTGAATCTCCTCCAACTCTTATCCTTCTCCAGGCCGATCTGCTCTTCAGGCACAGTGCTCTCTCTTTTATTCTCCCAGAGAATGGGCGTGGGATAATGCAAGGGCTTCTGGGAAGAACCACCCCAGCCAATGGGCTTGCTCCTTCTACCAAGTCAACCTGAGTTCTCACCTTGTAACTATCCAGACAACCTCAGTTCTCACTTAGTAATCCTAACAGATGGTAATAATATTTAACTTACAGAGTTGCTGTGAGGAACAAATAAGACAATTTATGAAAAATGTTTTAGATCCTTTAAGGAGATATACACATGTCACCAGTTAGTATTAATCATTTTCATTCCATTGTATTCTCAACATGTTGAAGATCATTCCTTTTGAAAGAGAAAACAAAAACCAAGTCCAAGTACAACATTTCTGCCTTCTCTTGTCCCACCTACCCAAAGAAGCTACTCTGTCTTTTCTTTGATCTGCTCCTTGCTTCAACACAGACACAAAAGCCCCTTTTGTTGTCATTAGCCTGCATTTCAAGCCTCAGCTTGTTGTACACTTTAGTTTTCTTGACATTTTTACATATCGGTATCTTTATTTTAGATTCCTGCACTTTATTCTGAATTCTGCTTAAAAAAAACAACAACTTAGCAGGCCAATAAATTTTCTGGTCATCCCTCTGAATTGATACATAATACCATGGTATTGTCACTCTATCCCTATAAGATGACAGTATATTAAACTCTGGTTAAAAAACAAAACAAAACAAAAAACCCCAAACATATCTGATGTTCTTCATCAGTTCTTCCTTTTCCAATATTTGCCTTTCTCTTAATTTTCTGATATCTCCTTTTTTTTCTTCTGAAGCTGTCTATGAATGATGGCACCCAAAAGGTAGCGATTAGTGGTTCAAGGTCAAGTTGGACAGTAGTTTCAATTTGAATGGAGTGTCCTAGGAATCTTCCACTGGGGATAATGATATTGAACATATTTGTCAATAGTTTGGAAAAAGGCACAGAACACAATCTTAACAAATTTGCCGATGACACAGAGTTGGGAGGGATAACTGCTCTTTGGATGATGGTCAAGATCCAAAAAAACCTTGGCAAGTTAGGACACTGAACCCAATCTAATAAGAATAAATATAAATGTTATGCTTAAGTTAAAACAACAATATTCATAAGATATGAACTAGAAAAGTTAATAACAAATTTGGTGGGCTTTAGTGAAATATAAATATAAGCCAATAATATAGCAGCCCCCAAAGCTTAAGGCATTCTTTGACTGCATCTGACAGCAGACACACAAAACTGTGTGACTCTGGGCAAGTCACTTAACCCCATTTACTTTAGCTTCCTCATCTGTCATATGAGTTGAAGAAGAAAATGGCAAACCACTCTAGTATCTTTGCCCAGGGAATCCCAAATGGGATTTTCTAATGTTAACTAAACCCCAAATACTTATAGGAGTAGACAGAGGTTTGTCAGTGTCTGAGGCCAGATTTGAACTCAAGAAGGTGTCTACCTGACTTAAAGCTCAGTACTTTATCTACTGTGCTATCTAACTGCTCATCTCCATTTTACAGCTGAGAAAACTGAGAAAACACTGAATTTAGTTGGCTCATCCATACATCTAGTAAGTGTTTGGAAGCAAATTTGAACTCAAGTCTTCTTTTTTCCAAAGCTAGCACTATATCTACTCTGCTACCTACCTGTCCTAGGAATTTATTATCTTATAATTTATAAAAGATAAGTTTTTGATATGTAATTCTGGCCATCAGGTTGTGTCTTGCTTAGGTATTTGGCAGTCTTAAATTATTGCAACTTGTAACATATTGCACAGTTTCTATTGTTTCTTGCAGTCTTCACTGACTTATAAACCTATTAGTTATATTAGACAAATCTTGTGTATACATAATCATTCTTCACTATTAGTCTACAAAACGAGGTTCATTTGATCAAAAAACATTTCTAAAAAAATCTAACCTGTTTATCTTATGCTCCAAGAGCATGTATTTACCTTATTTATTTTTAATGAGATATGTGAATCTTTTTTGTAACTATCTTGAGATGATGCATTCAATAAATTAAAAGGGTTTTCATATAAATACTTTCTAAAGCAGTCATCCATTTTAAAGTTTCAAAAAGGTACATTACATATGTTTGACTCAAATGTGTTCTTCTCTTTAAGCAATTCGTATTTCTGGGAAAAGATTAAGATATTTTTCTTTTCCTTGGGAAAATATCCACATACAGCTATTGTTTAATATGATGTCTTGGAATGACTCCTTCTGTGACATAAAAGCCTTATTCAGGCCTATTCTTGAATGGAAACATTGGATTTAAGATTAATAAACATAGCATGCTTAAATATCTTCTTTAAAGATGTCCTATTTTACATTAATTCTTTTAGGCATAATTGTGGTAGAGGTACATTTAAAATAGAGATTATTTTTATCATGTGGACATTATATACTCTAGCATTTTCACTAGGCTTAGCTCTATTTTATATATTGGCAGCACACAATGAAGCCACAAATGAGGGACTAAGTTAAAGATTTTATAACAATTCGTAAAAATAGTGTAAATGTTTTGGCATTTTTTGGATGGCTCATTCAATAACCACTGAATCTGTAAATGAATTGCTCTTTATATTGCTGGGACTTTTTGGCAAACCCTTTTGATTTCTTCTATTATGTTTATGTATCCCAAAAGACTTGTTACATTCAGCTTGGACATAATCAATTATTGGTCAATCATCATTGTTATTACTTTGTTTTTTTTTGTCATAATTTTTGATGGGCTTCAGATAGAAATAATCCTGGGTCAAATTGCTATCCTGATACCATTTCTTCAAGTGAAATAGTCTATGTAATTTTGCAAAAATGAATATGATATCTGTTTTTTATAATTGAATGAAAGTATTAGGATGTAAATTCAGATGCTATAAACTCAGTGAAAGCATGCTTGATGTCATTCTAGTAGCATATTAAATTATAGCAAGTGCATCTCATCCTGTTCTCATACAACTTTGATCCTCTTCCTCTCCCTCCCTCTCTTTTTCTTTCATTCTCTCTTTCTCTCTATATATGTATATATGTGCATATATTATAAATATAAAACTTTGAATTACTTATTTGAAATACTTAGTATTTTATTTCCCTCGAAATTTTTTATAAAATTTGTTTTTAAAACTTTGATTTCCAAATTCTCTCCCTTCCTCATTCTTTACTCTCTTCATTGAGAAGGAAAGCAATTGGTTATAGGTTACACATGTATAGTCATGCAAATCATACTTTTATATTAGTCATGTTAGGAAAGAAAACATTTATATATTTATGTAAATAATTTCTGGGCTGAGCTTTGTTTAGCTGCCCATTTTGCTGCCAGACAGCTGCTGCTCCTTCATTTTGGCAATGGACATTTAAATGATCGTTTCTGTAAATGTTTCCTGCTTTTGCCTAATTTTCACCTTGAGCTTTGAAAGTTGGAATAAAAGGCATGTCAATTATCCAAGAGACAGTTTTTGTTTAAATGACCCCTGGAATATTGATATCAATAAATAGGACTCTATTCAATGTTTCCATTAATATGACTATATGTTAATGAGGTGCTTGGGTTTCTGGCCAAAATTTGTTAAGCCACAAATATTGATTTTAATTATTGTTCTTGATTCTTTTTCTTTTGAAGGAGGGATAGCCTTCTCTTTTATTTCTCTGCACTACCCTCCTGTTCTCTCTCCACTGACCTATTCTTATGATGATCTCTGAAGATTTATAAAATTAATTTATAAAACTTTTCAGTTGAAAGTACTATAATGATCTATTCTAAAAATTATGCTGTAACTCATGAAGAAGATAGACTTTGGGAAGGGTACCTTAAATTTATCACTCAAGGACACATTCAAGCATTCTAAATGACAAGGCATAATTTAGAATGAAGATTTTCTATTAATCTGACAAGCATATGAATTGAAATAATGAAATGCTCTCAGATCAGAAGAATAGTGGATAACTTAAGTGATACATAGCAAGCACTTGATAAAGGCTTGTTGATTTTGGGATATTTTTCATGTATTATTAGATAATCTATTTATTCTACATTCTTCCTTTTGTTGGCCATATTTCTTTTGTTTTCTCCCTCCTCCCCCTGAATGTGTCCCTACTTTCTTCAAGACTAGCTGATTATCACTCAAGATTATCTTTAGTAAAGATTGCAGAACCCTAGATTTAGAACTGGTACAAACCTTAGAGGTCATATAATTTTACCTTTTTTTATATAGGTGAGGAAACTGAAGCCCATAGAATTCAAATGTCTTTCCAAAGTTTTTTAGGTAATAAGTACCAGAGAAAAGATTGAAGCCTCTGTGGACTCTGGATGTCTTCAAATTCAATGAAGTTTCTTGGTACAATGAGATCCACAGAGTTATGGAGACCAAATGTAAATATTCTACAGTGGTTGTAAACCAGAGCATGTCCCTTAAGTATCACAGAAGTGGTCTCTGGGGCTTTCATAGCCTCTATTGTCTAGTGTAGCCAGAATGTCTTTCACCATTTGGTATAATCTACCAACTTTTCAGTGTCCTATCAGCCCTCAGGTTATACACTCATTAACAATATGCCAGGATGTTAAGTAACCATAAGAAACCTTAGACTTTGGGACTGAAGGACTATTGGGGGAGAGGGCTCAGCATGCTGCCCTATGGTTGAGAAATGGAAACTTCAGGATGCTATGGGAAAGATGATACTGGGTGAGGGATCAGTGTTGTTTAGAGCTTGGAAAGATTTTTTTTGATAAATAGATGCTAAGCCTAATAATTTCTATTTGCTAAAGAAGCATAAAAGCTATGTGTACCCTCTAAATTTTGTGCTCTAGAGAAAATTCCATTATCCTACCCTAGTTATAATTGAATATTACAAATTTTTTCTCCCTTGAACTTATGATTTCAATGACACAGAGCAGTCCTTATACTAATATAGAGCATGTTACTCTGTAAGTTAAGATTATAAGGGAGACATGATGTCCAAACATTGTCATTTGCCCAGGGTACTATACTTTCAGATGTAGGATCAGAACCCAGGTTTTCCTAATGTCAGTGCTTGTATTTTATATGTTGTACTCCATCCTCATTTCTGCTTAAGGTATTTTAGAGTTCTACTTCCCTCTTTCCTTTGGATCTATTCTTGTCTTAAAGAGGACTATCTCTTTTTTCATTTTGTCTCAAGGTCTTTGGAGACTAGCCTTGTGTCCCATCACCTTCTCTATCCAAACTTAAGTGCCAGCAGACCTTTCTATTTAAAGGAAACTGAAGTTTCTTTAATGTGTTGTCTTCTCCAGGAATGTGATCTCTTTGAGAGCAAGACTATCACTTTCCTATTTGTATCCCCTGTTTTTTACATATAGTAAGCACTTAATAAAGACATTTCCTTTCTATTGTATCTCATTCAATTCCATTATGCCATATTTTCTCTCTGTTATCATTAACCACTACTAACTTTCACATAAAATACTATTCTGACAAATGGCACTAGAAAAATGTCAATTTTTCCTAAATTAACATTCACTTAATTAGGATTTTGGCAAAAATAAAAGAAATACTCATAGAAGATAATGTGCAAGAATTCCACACCAATTTCCAGAATGAAATGGATTGGATAAGTCTATTAATATATTTTTAAAAAACAAATGGAACTATGACAACTTTTGCTTTAATACTAGCATAAAATCAAAATCCAGCCAGCAATCCAATGTTTGTTTTCTTAAAACACTTAAAAGAAAATCCCTCTTTTTTCAGCTGCTTATGTATAACCTATTGTGACATGTTTTTAGGAACACCCCTCTCAGATGCCCCATCTGGTTATCCCTGAGGTCAAATTTCTTTTCACCTCTCAGTTCACCAGATGGACTGACAGAGAGAGGTGCACAGAAATGACAAATGACTCACAGGAATTACTGGGAGTTAAATGGGGGTGAAAATGGGTTGGTTATGGGTCACCTGAGGTTACATTTGGGTGTCTATTGGTTTCTCTAGTCTTGCTCAAATCATTAGACTTCCTAAATTATGAACACATTTAGGTCAGCAGATTCTATACAGATGTCTAGGGTTTGGTTCTTTTCGAACTCTAGATTTTCCAGATAAACTTCTGGTGTATTAGGCTTTATAGAGAATGCAAAGGCAAAAATGAGATTGAAAAAACAAAAACAAACCTCACTCAGAAAGGCTTTCAGCAAAGCAATTAAATTTAAGTACCGTAAGTTTGTGAAATGTGGCCCTTTCAGGTAGCCATTGATCCACCACCATGACTCTCTGAAAAATAGCTTTTTGGTTTGGAAACAATTTAGTCATTGATAAGCCAGATTCAAGTAGCTTAGACTGGCAAACTTCTCAGGGAAGTTCCAGCCTTTAGAGTGAGCGTAGAGTAGAAACATGTGCCCAGAGCATATCATACTTCCTGGGCCCACTTGGTGGGAAGAAGAAAATATGTCCTGAGAAGAATGACCATGCCTTAGGGAAAACACCTCAAATTCAGAGGATGAAAACTACATCCTCACCAATATAGACAAATCTTGCACTCAAAGAGCAATCTTGATGGTCATCTATTTCTCTATCTATACACACACACACACACACACACACACACACACACACATGCCCACTCTACATACTTATGTATATATAACAAATGCACAGATATTTATATCTATCTATCTATATGTATGGCATCTACATTTTTATCAATATCTCTACTTCCTTTAAGTTCTAAAGCTTTTAAATTAAAAGTTATTTACTTCTCAGATAACATATCTAGCATCCTTCTGCCATTTCTAAAGCAATTAACTTTGAAGATGTATTTCAATGAGAACTTCCTTCCTAAAGAAATAGCTAAAGCACATTAATATCCATTTGCTAATCACTAATTAACAAGAAAATAACAACCTCCATTTATCTGACATTTGAAAACTTGAAAAACATCCTTCACATTAAACCCTATTAAGTTAAGTAGTCTAAATATTTTCACCTCTATTTTACAGAAAATAAAACTATGGAGAATTAACCTTGAGATCACTAAAGTTTATAAATGTTTGAAATACTATTCAAATCCAAGTCTGTTGATTCCAAATCTAACACTTTTTCTACTATGCTATCTTGCCTTTTATGCTTTTATGCTAATTAATATTTTAGAGATAAAGAATTGTGGGCAAAAAAAATTAGAATTATATCTCTTCTCTGGTTTTCCACTGTATATAGATTAAAATAACATTAAACAGAATACAGCAAGCCCAGAACCCTAAGGTGTTCACTGTAGAACTCCTGCCATGCTGACTTTGAACCATTAATAATTTCTCTTTGAGGGTAGTGTGCAACTAATTCTTTACCCATTATTATCATCATTATATATTATTTTTCATATTATCATATATCATATGTCATTATTGTCACCATCTAGTCCACATGTCTCTATTTTCTTCACAGGAATAGTATGAAACACTTTTATCAAAAGCTTTGCCTAAATCTAGGTAAGTTATATCTCTAACATTCTTTCTCCTAAATTAAGTAATCCTGCAAAAAAAGGGAAAAGTTATTGTGGCAGGATCTATTCTTTCCCCTTTCTGAATGTTTGCCAACCATTTCTTTGATCATGATCCATTCTAGAATTTTCCCCAGAATTAAAATCAAACTCTTGGTCTATAGTTTTCACACTCTGTTCTATTTCCTTATATAAAAATAAGAACATTACACTTCTCTAATTTTTTGGTACCTTTGCTATATTACAGAGATTTTCACTTATCACTGAGAGTGACTCAGGAATCTATCACTTATGCCAGATTCTTAAGTATCTGAAGATGTAATTTATGTGGGCCATGTGACTTGACTTCATCAAGGTCATAGAAGGACTCTCTTGCTGTCTCTTTATTTACTCAACATAACTTAATTATTGGTTTTGTGATCATCAGTTTTTTTTTTAATAATTTCCAGTATGAAGATAATTCTCTATGGCAGAGAAGATAATCAAAAGATGAATTGAGCAGCTCTTTTCTTTCTGTTGACAGTTACTATGGATAAATGAATAAATAAGTTTTGAGTAAACTCACTAAGTTCAAAACTTCGGCTAAATACCTGTGATATAAATAGAAAAGTACGGAAATTCCTGATCTCAAGAATTTCACATCCTAATGAAAATGACCCATATAGAAGGGTTTTTTTTTCTGTAAGTCAGCTAGAAAGGCTCCATAGTCCTTAGTGTACATCAGTGAAGTAGACGGAATGCCTCTTTTAAATTTTTACTTTTTTGATACAATTATGTCAGTTTCTAATGTTGATCTATTTGACAGTGCCAAGGTGACAAGAGCTTTCTATTCTGTATCTTCAATGCAATTGTAGCATCTGCAGGACCATCTCCATAAGGTGATATCTCTGGACATGAGGCTAGAAGCATTGCTATTCCCAAGGTTCTTGAGTTCTGGATCCTAGCCTGTCTCCTTCAGAGTTGGAGGGGAGATGGAGAGGTCAAGGTAGTGGACGCAGTTTAACTTACTTGGCATATACTGTCTTTTATCTGTCCCTTAGGATGCTTTGCTGCTTCATCATCTTAGCAAAGCAAAGGTATTATCCCCTCTTTGACCCTTTCTTCCAATAGAGCTTAAAAATAACCTCTTGTCATTCTGAGCTTCTTGTACCAAATCTATGTCTTTTTGAGTACTAGTATTCTTCACTCTTTTTACAGTATGGTGTCATGCACTCTAATTGTGTATCTTGCTTCCATATTCTGTTTGCTTGTAAAACTTAGGGGCAGTTAGGTCGTTCAGTGGCTAGAGCACCAGATCTAGAATCAGGAAGACTTGAGTTCAAATCTGACCATAGACACTTACTGCCAAGGCAAGTCATTGACTCTTCCTTTGTTTTCTCATCTGTCAGATAAATTGGAGAAGGAAGTGGCAAACTATGCCAGTGTCTCTGGGATCAGAGACACTGCTAAAATCCTGTCAGGAAAAAAAATCCCAATTCTTATGAAATCATTTTGCAGCATGGCAATAAAACAGTTTCTGTCTTAGGTTTCAAATCTTTAGATACCCATTTGATTATGATAATAAAATTGGGATTTTGTGAGGATGGATGCTTCCCTTCAAGCTTTCAGATCTTTTCAACCTTGTGATCATCACCAAATTAAATGTGATTTTTATAATGACTGGAGACTCTCAGGCAAAGTGCTTATTTTTTGTGATTCTGAATATGATGAATATAGGGATTCCTAAATGTTAAAATGGAAAAGAGGCTTGTGTATGAAACCAATAATTTCTATTACAGCTTGTTTTTAAAAGTTTATAATAAATTCAACAGTTTCAAAGCTTTCCTGATTGTACCTATCTATAAACTTCCTTTTTTTTCTCTTCTGTGCATTAAAAATATTTCAATGATACTTTTCTTTTTTTTTCATCATTATCATGAACTTTTCTTTCTCTTCCAATTATATTGTTCAATTAAATGGAGTAGTGGATAAAGCTCTGGGCCTGGAGTCAGGACAATCTGAGTTCAAATATGGCCTTAGCTATTTTATTGACTATGTGATCTTGGGCAAGTCACTTAACCCTGGTCTGTTTCAGTTTTCTCACCTGTAAAATTGAGAAAAGCACCTGTCTCCCAGGGTTGATGTATCAGATGTTATAATATGTATATGGCATTTAACATAGTGCCTGACACATAACAGATACTAAATAAATGCTTGTTTCTTTCCTCCTTTCCCATCCCATCTTGGGGAAGAAAATGCTTCTTCATAGTGAATAAGAATAGTCAACCCCCCACCCAAAAAAAGCCCAAACAATCCACAACCCAAAGGTTAGCCATATCTGAAATATATATCTCAATCTGCAACTCTGATCTATCACCTCACTTTCAGGAGATGAGTAGCATCAGTGATACTCTGAAATCTGATTGGTTCTGGCATTGATCAGAGTTTTTGAATCATTCAAAGCTTGTTTTCTGTACAAGATTGAATTGATTTTGTAAATTATTCCCTTGGTTCTACTAATGGTGGTTCCACAATCTTCAACAATATCTTCACTCTATATCATTTTATAGACTTCCAAGATTTCTCTGAATATATCCTCGTCATCACTTTCTTACACTGTAATACTAATCCATTATGTGAATATATTATAATTTGTTCATCAAATTTTCAATTTATAGCCATCCACTTTATTTCTAGTTCTTTTATAAAATAAAAAGGGCTGTTATGAATATTTCTGCACATAAGGATTCTTTCCCTTTTTCTTTTTTCTTTGGGATATATGCCTGGTAGTGTCATTGTTGGGTCAAAAGGTCATAGTTTAATGAATTTTTGATTCTAGCTCTAAATTGCTTTCTGGAATAGCTGGATCAATTCATAGTTCCCTCAAAAGTGCATTAGTATGAATGTCTTTTTGCAACCCCTCCATCAATTGTCATTTTCCTTTCCCCTTTTTTAAATTTAATTTTATTTTATTTTTTAATTTGGTCATCTTTGACAATTTGATGGTGGTAAGGTAAAATCTCAGAGTTATTTTAATTTGTGCTTTTATTATTGGTGTTGAGTTTTTTAAATCATTGTTTCAAGCTAGTATCCTTCATTTGAAAACTGTCCTTTGACCATTTGTCTATTTATGAATGATTCTGCTTCTTAGATATTTGCATCAATTCCCTGTACATTTTAGATAGCAGACATTTGTGTGAGATATTTTCAGCAATATTCCCCCTTTCAATTATTTTCTTTTTATTTTAATTGCATTGATTCTATTTGTGAAAAAAAAACTTTCATTTTTATATCATAAAGTTGGGCTTTTTTTCTCCCCTGTTTGGTCAAGAATTCTCCCTTTATTTGTAGTTATTAAGAGCATTTTCTTGCCTTAACTAATTTGTTTATGTTATAAACTTTTATATGTGGGAAATATACTTCTTTGAGAGGTTATTATGGTATATGGTACAAAATATTGGTCTAAATCTATTTTTTTTCCAAGCTGCTTTTCAATATTTCTAGCAGGTTTATCTTGTATTGAATCTTTACTCTAGCAATTAGTGTCCACAGATTTATTAAATATTATGCTACCACTTTTGCTTGCATTTGATTTTTGCATACCTAATCTAGTTCATTGATCAAATGATTTGGTATAATGTTTTCATAAAAAGCTATCAACATAGCAATTACTTTATTAAAAATAGAAACTGCAAAAGAAGGGATAAAAATATTAACAGTTAAGTAAATGATCACATGTGTAGTGAGACTTTGGAGTAGGTTGAAAAACTTTGAATGTTGTTAACCCATATGGACAGCTTGATGATCCTACATTTGAAAGTACACTATTGATACATAATATAAGGAAGTCTGCCTTCTGCTCAGAGTGCAGAATGCACAAGTATTCTATGAATGTCTCCTGACTGTTTATGGAGGGTGAAGTCTTTTAATTGGCTGCTGAGTTGGAAGAGAGAATTCATACAAAAATCTCAAGTAGAGAAACTTCAGGTCTCTTCTTTGGTGACCAGTGAGGAAAGGAAATTGCTATAAACTTCTGGGTCTGGGGAGAGGTGATTGTTTTGGTTGCTGTATTCTTATCATTGGGCCAACATAAATGTGACCACATGGCATCTGTTTATTATTATTTTTTTTACATTTGTTCTTTCTGAGATTAATAAATATCAAGATGTAGACCAGGATGTGACCTTGTGACTCTCAAAAAATCAGAAGACCACCAGAGGTTCAGGAACAGGAGTTCCTGGCCTAGTGATTCTAGATTTTGTACCTAAGCTAGGTGAAGAGCCAGAGCAACATCAAAGGGTCATCTTCTTTATCTAGATCAGGAGTGACTTTACCTAGCCATTGAAACATTATGTCCTGCAGGTAAGGGAGTAACTTATTCAGTGGCAATGCCATATCCATAAATGAACTTGGTGGGGTGAAAGTTTAATAACAACTGCTTTAAATTTAAGCCTATTTTTTCTAGAGATTAAGGTGGTAGAGAGAAGAATGTGATTTATTTTGGGGAAATTGGATATTTTTGTACTTTGATTCTTTCTATATATTTTCAGAAAATATTTTTTGTAAAATCTTATTGAATTTAATTGTTTATTAATGATGTTAAGGTATTAAATAAAATTGGGACATTAATTACTGAAGTACTGCCAGCAATAGAATAGTGAGTGAGGAAAAGCAATGGGGAGATATTATGGGGTTATTACAGTTATTGATTTTCCTGGAGATTTGACTGTAAGCTGAATATTTTGCAGAATACCTTATAACTCCCAGGGGAGCTTTTAGCTGGGAGATCAACTATAAGTTTTTGAAGTCTATTGCTGGAACTTTGGAGAATTAGATGTACATATAGTTTTGGCATTAGGATGTTTGATTTTATGTTTCCTTTTGAGTCAATGATTATGAGTAAAGAACTCTCTTGTGTATGCATGTGTATGTGCATACTTATACATACATATTTATCACATATCTAATTATCTATCTGTCTAGTTAAATCATGCTTGGGAGATCAATTCCATTATGCCATGTTTATGTAATAAGTTCCAATGAAACTCAGTAATGAAGGAAAGAAAGTGGAATCTTTTTGAGGGTAGAAACATGAACTTGACAAATCTACACTATCATTTATCCCAAAACTAATAAGTAGTGCTATTTACAAAAGGGGAGGATTTAGGAATCAGAGGTAACTAGCTTCCTGAGAACCATAAGGAATACGGTATTTTCTCAGATTATCCTCTGGAACTGGATGGATTGCATAACATATATATATATATGCATATACATATGCATATATATATATATATATATATATATATATATAATAAATTTTTTTTTAATGGGTGTGAGTTTGTTTTAACTTGGCTCTTATTATCAAACAAGAATTGGGCACCAGTACCCTTCAGTGGTTAAAACAAAGGTCAATTTTTGCATAAAGCTGGTTTTTGTATTTTTTGAAGTTTCCTAAATGTAACTCTGCGTGTGTGTATGTACGTGTGTGTGTGTGTGTGTGTGTGTGTGTGTGTGAGAGAGAGAGAGAGAGAGAGAGAGAGAGAGAGAGAGATACTGTCTGTGCTCTAGAACTAAGGTCTTGTGACTTGTGATTTATGGCTCTTTCCATCATACTACACTGCTTTCCTTAGTAAGTTATATAACTCCATGATTTCCTTTAATAAAATCATCTTAAAATTAGTGAATATTTTACTCAAGTTAATATTTTAAAGTAGACTCTATTAAGTTTATCCTTAGGAAGAGATTCTGTAGTTAGGAGTTCAAACAATGGATTTACTAATCCCCTAAGTATTGTGTAGCTAAAAAGGGTTAGAACTCCACCTGGCATCTCCCTGCACAATGAGATCTCTGGCTTAAATTGTGTTTTCATTTTCCCAACAAAATGGGTGTGAAATAAATGACAGGCACTTAGATTAAAAAAAAAAAAACCTCTGCAAAAGACTATTGTAAGGAATTATTACCAATGATTAGTATAGCTACAGGAATGTCTAAGGTGCTGGGATTTTACACACCTTTTAAAACAAACCATCTTCTGGTTTAATCTTTCAGCACCACCTCATAATGCTAAATAGTCAGTGCAATGAGCTGCTTCATTTCTGATTTGGCTTGAAAGTGAGGTCATTCAACTATTTAAAAAAAAAAAACTGGAGCCATGTAGCTATTAACACAGTCTCAATCTAGGATTTAATTTCCCAATGAAAGACTTTTGTTTCTTGCTTTAGAAAAAGTTTGGGTGAAATGGTTAATTTGGATCCTATTTTGAACATCTGATTCTCACCAAATGTACTTGAGATATGGAGGCAAATTCTCCAACTGTTATGATGTTGGATCTTCTTTTGGCTATATATAGGATATATCTATTGGGGAGCAGCCCTTTTTTAGATGTGCTTTAGGACTTCTGTTCACTTCTCTTGATAGGAATTACATATACACTAAAAGAATTGCTGAAGTAAGTAATAGTGTTTTTGACCTTACCTCAGAGATAATTTTTTTTGAGTTCAGTTATAGTACTGGGTGAAATCTGAGCCAATTTGTAATTAGAACTGGTTTATATATTTCAAAGAGACCACAGTATAACAAATATAAAGAGAGGTTATGCTGGTGGTAAAGGCAGAGAAGAAATAAAAGGGAACAGAATAAGTAAAATGTGGATTTTTATTGGTTGATCTGCCCTCTATTCAACTCTATTATTTTTAATCCAATGGCTATATCCCAAAGTAGACTTTGATAATTCTTCTCATCCAGAAACAAATATTTGTTGAGGGTTTATTGTGTGGAATGAAATGTTTAAGAAATAAATAGACTATAATTTTGAGCTCTAGAAATGCATTTAAATAAAAAGTGAGAGGATTACAAAACTAAGTATGGTTGGAGGAACAAGTTTGCTTAATGGTATTTAAAAAACTGCTGCTATGGATTTTGTGTTCAATTTAAAATAATAAAGACAAATAATTTACACAAGGGTGTAAAGATTAATCACTTCCCCTTAAGAGTCTACCCAGTAGCAAAACCAGCAATAATTAGTGGGCATTCTATGCCAGAGAATTGAATATTTATAAGCCCAATTATTTTATCCTAAAGCAGACTTCAATAGTGCTTTCCATTCCTTCCTGCTAACACATCAACATATATTTATCTAAAGTCTACCATGTGCAAAGTACTGTGACAGCTGCAGTGTTTATTACTGAAACACTGTATAAGGCTGGGAGATTAGAGACAGATAATTGAGAAGAACAAAGGCAAAATCATGCATTAGGGAAAATGTGAATACTCATTGACCTGGCAAAGCTTAGTTATTAATTAGGGAACTCTCTGAGTATAACTGGCCACTTTAAATATAGGAGACTAGAGGAGGATTTGCCTTAAATGTTTACCAACTCTGTCAAACTATCAGTAGTAGTGATGTCAGTCAATAAGCATTTATTAAATGCTTACTCTATATGTGCCAGGCACTGTGCTAAATTATGGGAATACAAATACAAAAGACAACCCTTACTCTTAAGGAACTCTTAATTTAATAGGGAAGACAAAATGAAAACAAATATGTGCAAGCAAACTATATACAGGATAGCAAATAACAGAGAAAAGGCAGTAGATTTAGGAGGGATTGGGAAAGGTTTCCTAAAGAAACTGAGATTTTAGTTGGGACTTGAAGAAAGCCAGGAAGTAGAAATGAGGAGCAAGAACTTCCCATGAGACATAGGAAATAGCCAGAGAACATGCCTGGAGTTAAGAAATGTCTGGTTTAGAAGCAAATGTCACCAGGTTTGGGGAGGTGTAAAGATGGTAGTATTGTGTTACAAGCACTGGGATTTGATGTAATAAGGACAGTGATGATGATCTATGTTACCATCAGGGGCATACAGGAATGGTATGGGCATTTTGAAAAAAAAGAAGGACTTCTGTTCCTTGAGATAATTTGTATATTTTTAAAAGTCTCTAAAATAAGATGAGGACACTGCTCCATTTATTATATTTCCTGAGAAGAAATTTCCCCGAAGTGGTTATTTTCCTAGAGATTTTCATAGTATTCTAATTGATAGAGAAGAAAAGCTAGAGAAAGTGTATATCTATGTTCCCCTTCTACTATCTGATATTTTGTGTTTGTGCTCAGTACCTTATATGACAAAGGGTCAGTGTTCTAGTAAGTACTGAGACTACAATGAGAAAGCCTTTTAGAAACATCTTTTAATTGATTTCTGATAAGGTATTTGCAATGAGACTTTATCTCATCATCCGTTTGGAGAGCTTCAAAGTAAAAGTAATACTTCTAAGAAATAGCATAAGGATGTATGTGTGGGGTGGGGAGATGTGGCAACAGAATGAGAAGGTTAAGGATATAGGCACTCTATAAGGGAAAGTACCCATTTACCTCAAATAGGGAAGGAAATAGTAAATTAATGAAAAATTAATTAAATGCTAATTAAACTTCCATGTTTCAATATTGACCTAGATAGATCTCCACTTCCCTACATCCATTCTGTACTCTTGAAGGGGAATAAGGGAGATGGGGTAGCTTGGGAAAATCTAGCTAATAAAATGACTTTTTGCAGAATGCCTAGGGTTTTTTGCACTGATCCAAGTGGCAAAAGGGGTATGGAAAATCCTAGCTGTATATGAATTTTATTTAACTTGAATTTTGATATGTTTATGTTATGGGCAAGAACTATAAATTATTTCCTAAGGGGGTTTGGTAGGTGAAATAGAAACTCCATTTAATTAAAGGTTGGAGAGGAAATGGCATGCTGATTGAGGCTGTTGAATAAGATGTTACACTATCAGACTAAATATGCAGAATTCCAAGAAGCCCTCTGATTGTAATAGAAGGAATGACTTTAGTAGACAGTTAATAATCCATTTACATATTTCCATTCCAGCAGTATATGAATCTTACATAGTAATATGCATATGTGAGGATGCATTTGAAGATGGATAATGGCTTGAGCTCAGAATTAAGTAGCAAGAGAATCACAAAATCAGAGACACCCAAAAGATGGGGCTGGATGACATATGAGAGATAATGGTATGCTCTTTGTGATGCTAGCTTTCTTGCTGCCACAAAAGCTAATATGTAGCTTTTTTTTTCTCAACCCGCTATTTTTCTGGGAGATGGTACTTGGCTGTGAGAAAAGTGATATGATGATCTTAGAGAATTAAAAAATATAATTAACACACAGGACAATGAAAAATACATGGTAGAAGTAGGCTGAAGATGCTAACACTGATTTATATTAGGCATAAAAGATAACATTACAGATACATATGCCCTAAAAAGGAGGTGATCTAGTTATGTAGGCAGAAGGAAATGCATTGGACAATATGGTACATTAAATTATAGACCAATAATAAATGAATTAAATTATAAGATCAGAGATTCAGAACTGAAAGGGATATTCAAGGTCACCTAGTCCAACCCTTTCATTTTATAGAGGAGAAAACAGAATCACAAAGTGAAGTCATTTATTTAAGATCATATTGGCAGTAAGTGGAAGAAATGTGAATGAAATTCTGACAGAATACAATGTATATTTCAACATACAATGCTTCCTTTATCTGTATTCCCTAAATATTAAGATAAGGGTGCCTCTAACTGAACAGATGGATCCTCGTTTGAGGTTTTTATGGATAAAAATGGACATGAATCACAGAGACAATAAAGAATTATAATTTGCATTGGTGGAGGGATTGACCACATTAATGAAATCATGGATTCATCAAAACATTAAAAAAAGAATTTAATTGGATAGAAGGGAAAAGAGACTAGCAAGGAGAATAGATTATCTTCTAGATCTCATCAGAACAATTAAAGAAAATGAAAAGGAGAGGTGACAACAAGTCAGAATAATACTTTCTGATAAGGCAATGGTTTAAAAGAATGTGAAATTATAAATGTACCTTTGGAAAATGATTTAAAAATACATATGATTCATATACAACCAGAGATCAAATTTAATAGGAAAACAGGAGGGGACAGGAAGATGGGAGGGGCCCTTGGAGGGAAGGTAAAATCAGATCAGGAACAGTCAGATGCCAAACAAGTCTGAGAATGAGGATCAAGAAAGGGAGATTTTTAAAGGAATTGTAAAAACTAATGATAGGATAAGAACCAGCTTCCTCAAATAAGACCTGCAAGCTATCAACAACTGTACATAAATGTTCTAAATTACTACTATCAAGTGAAAATTAATCAGATTGGCAAAGTTGGCAGGAAAAAAGAAAAAATGTCAGTTGTTGGAACTGTGGTAGGTACAGTGAAACGTGAATTAGTACAACCATTTTGGAAAGCATTTTTGTCCTTTAATTTAATTTTTCAAAGCAAAGTTTTCCAAGTGTTATTTATTTTTTAAACATTTATTAAATTTATTTTTGAGTTCTGAATCCTCTTCCTTCCATCCCTCCACCACCCATTAAGAAAGCATGAAATGTGATATCAATTAAATAAGTGAAATCATGGAAAACATATTTCTATGTTAGTGAATTTTGCAATAAAAAAAAGAAAAAATAGAATGAAAAATTATGCTTCAATTTTCATTCAGACTCCTTCAGTCCTTTTTCTGCAGGTGGATTAGAAATGAGTTGGAAAGCAATTAAGAATCAACTCCCTAAACTCACTAAATTGTGCTTGGGGGCCTAGTGATACCATTTTTTGTTGTTGTTCAGTCATGTCAAACTCTTCATGCCCCCATTTGTGTTGTCAAAGATATTGGAGAATGGATTGCCACTTCTTTCTCCAGCTCATTTTATAAATTAGGAAACTGAGGCAAATAGGATTAAGTGATTAGTCCAGGATTACACAACTAGTAAATATCTGAGGCTATATTTGAACTGAGGAAGAGGAATCTTTCTGGTTCCAAGCCCAGCACTCTATTCACTCACCCTATTAGCTATATATACCAAAGAGTAACTTAAGACAGAGGGAAGGAATCTATATGTATAAAAATATTTGTACATGTGTTTTTGCTATAGCAAAAACAAAACAACCCAACACCTTGTTAAATTGATGCAGATTGGTTACCGGGATGTAATTTATAGTCTCTGAGAGTTGTCTGGAACACTTAATTCTATGTATATACACATATAGATATATATGTATATATGTATGTGTATATGTGTGTATGATTTTTGAACATCATTATTTCAATTGTCTAAATACTAAAACTCCTTCTGAAAAAAAATGATGATTTTGTGTGGGTGTGTATGTGTATAAATACATGTAATTCTTTTATACCCTATTCCCTTGTAACATAATTTGAGTCTACAAGCAGAAAAGTTCAGATTAGTAATGATTCTTTGTTGCTTCTAGTGTGATCATTACACTCAAAGACACAGAGATGCTATTTCATTGGTAGTATATATATATATATATATATATATATATATATATATATATATATATATATATATATATATATATATTATATATATATATACATATATATATATATATACACATGTATGTATATATATATATGTATATATATGTTGGGGGTAAGGACAGTAGGGAATGAAAGAAAGAACAAGTATGATTATGAATACCTTCTCTTTGCCACAATGCGGGAGGAGTGGCCACAAATTTTTTTTTAGTATATTTGTCTATAAGCGTCTTTGTGCCCAATCTTTTTAGAAATGAAGTCTCTTTGAAGCAGGGATTATATATATTGGGCTTGTTTATCTGACACCAATATCCATCTGTAATCTGAAATTTTGGAAAATGAAGAGATTAGCTTTGAGAAGCTCTTACCTCTTTTCCAACCCTTATACTCTGATTCTGTGATGTTTTATTTGAGTGATATTACACTTCCAAAGATTGAAAGCATTTGGAGTGAATTCATCAGTGTCTAATGCAGATGTTTGAGTAAACTTTGTTTTTATCTGGGAAAACACAAAGTTTTGGTAAGTTAAATTATTTGGAAAGTTAATGATAAGCAAGGATGAATGTGGAAAACATACTATGTGAGATTCTGGGATAAAAGTATGAAGCTAAAAGGCTTATTAGAATTTGTATTTTTAATTGGAAAAGAAAGTTTGTCCTCATTCTCTGTAGCCTATTGTCCCTCCTTGTACCATAGTTAACTATCAAATGTTGAGATTCACTGAGTTATTTCAGTTTATTTTCTTTGATAGAGGTTGATGTGTGGGATGAATGCTTATTGAGATAAATGAAAGGCCGCAGAGTTTTGAGGTAATTAAAAATCAAATTATTAATTAAGCTAAATGATAATCAATAAGCAAAGATATAATGGAGACATCGATTACCTTAATTTTTTTTTGAAAGAGAATATCGTTGAGAGGAGATTGGTGAACATTTAAAAAGAGGATGGATTTTTAAATGAAGAGATGGGCTGAAACCCTTCAGCTCCTCTTGCTGAGAACATGGCTTGATCATGAGATCATTATCTCCAGTAATTTGGACAAAAGAATCCCTCTCTACCCAGATCACAATGGTTGTTTTTTCACTTCATAAACTGGGTTGCCCTAAACAAGAGCATAGACTTGATGCTTTAGGGCTAGAATCACCTAAATTAGATTCTGTTTATACTCTAAATAGAAGAAAGCTCTCCTAGTTGGATGGTTGACTATCTCTCTCTCTCTCTCTCTCTCTTTTTCTTTGCTGAGGCAATTGGGATTAAGTGACTTGCCCAGGATCACACAGCCAGGAAGTGTTAAGTGTCAGAGGTCAAATTTGAACTCAGGTCTTTCTGACTTCAGGTCTTCTATCCATTGGGCTACCTAGCTGCCCCGCTGACCATGTATCTCAAGGATTAGGTCAAATCTCATCTTATCCTTTAGAGACTTAATGGAATGGCCTACAAGACTGGTTGCTAAGTAAGGAAATTTTAAAAAGCCTGTATGTTAATTTAATAACTATTAATATAATAGAAAAATAATTTCTCTAATTTTCATAACCTTTTCATAACTACTATTTTAAGTGGCATGCCCAATATTTAGATTACCTATGATCATATTTACTAAGGTTGTGAAACCTTAATTCCTGTAATTGTAATTCAATACAGTACAACAAACTTTATTTAAGCACACTACTATTTAAGCACCTCAAGAACACTGTGCTAGGTTCTAATTTTAGGGGATGTCCTCAGTTATTCCTATATTTAATGTGAAAGAAATGATCATTTATACCAGTGATATCAAACTCAAATAGAAACAGGGGGTGGGCTACTAACCCATGAGTATATAGCTCTCATGGTACATAGTGACTTAGAGAAAAATCATATTTAATGTTATATATGTTTTAATGTATTTTCATTTATTTTATTAAACATTTCTCAGTGTTTCTCAATCCTCAGTCTGTTTCCTAAGCAGCAGTCAAAGTGTTGTGGATTTCGTATGGCTAACTGTCTGTATTGGATATCTCTGATTTACACTACAAACAGACCAACACAAGACATTTTAAAGGGCATCACTAACCTCCATTTTCCTTAATAATGCCATCTTTAATACCTGATACCTTATGGCTATGTCCAATTCCTCTATTCTTACTAATGTTCTTGTTGTTAGATGATACCTTCTATTTTTTTGAATGAAGAGGGCATGTTAAAATAACTTATCTCTCCCTTACTTAGCTCCTGCCAAGATCCCTATAGGTTCATGGTATTGAGGAAATAACTATCACAGGATCATTTTGATTCAATATTGTAGAGCCTGATAAAGAGATATATCTCAGATTACTTGATGGGAATCAGACAGATTCTCTTCTTGGCAGGGTGGACAGCCATTGTCTCATTAGCAGAGGTGGAGTTGAGAAGGCAATTAAACTAACAATATGTGACCTGATTCTCTTCTTGTGTATCTCCCTCCAATCCCATTCTCTCATTTGAGAAGTCCATATCTTCTTCCTATTATATTTTGTTGCCATTTAAACTTATCTACCCATTTTGGGGGAATACCAAATAGGGAAAAAGCCATGTGTAAAATGAATTCTTAAATGATTCTATACCTAGAATCATGATATTATTATTAAAACAAGTTCTTTCTAGTATGGAATGATTTAATACTGATTCTTAGTTTCTTCCTTTTTAAAATGAAGCAGTTGCAATAGATGATATCTAAAGTCTCTTCTAGACTTAAATTCCATGAACTTATGATTTGTTACAGATAGCAAGGGGTAATGACTGAAAATTAATTTCAGAGAAATATGTCAGATTTTTTTCTTTTTTGGGGGGAGTTGGCTATTTCTTTTATAGGGATTTAATGCAACAGGGGGTTTGCCTCCCATTTTTGATTTTTAAAATAGTTAATTCTCATTCTAAAGTGAAAATTACATTAATTAGATGTGCTATAGCACATGGCTTCAAGGTGCCATTGCTTATGAAGAGCCAATTAGAATCTGATCTATCCTGGCTTTTATCCTCAGTGCAGAGGGAAAAGTCTCTTTGTCTGCCTGCTTAGTTTTCTTTTCACCTCTCTATGACAGTTATGATCTTGGCAGGTGTTTCTGCTGCTTTACCTTTAGAAAAATTTTCATTTCCAAAAAAATGAAATTTAGTCATGCATTCCCTGTTTAGAATAAGGAGGTATTTCCATATGAAATTGAAAGGGGACAAGATATCCTCCTATTCTTATTGACATTTCTATTGTATCCCCTGGAACTCTCTTTCTCTATTGCTCTTCAAACATACTGCCCTTCAAAAATCTGCCTGAGGGCTCCCCTTCCCCTGAACATGACTGAATCTTTTAAAAATTTATTAATATTTGTCACTGTAATTTTCTTTCAAAGAATGTAAGCTTTTTGAAGGCAGCAAATATTTGCTTTGATCTTTGTATTTACTAAAGGATGGTTGAATTGAATTCTTTGAACTTCAAAAAAGAAGCAAAGAAATGAAGTAGATCCTCTTTACAAGATCATTTTTTAAAAATAAAAAAATTAGTCACTTTTTAATTTCTACCTCTTCTTATTGTTTCCTGTCTTGTCATTATTTCAAGAAAGAAAACTACTTCCATTTTAAAACTGCCATATAATTTAGTGGAAATTATCATGTAATTTTATAAATATATGCAAACCTTATAAAGTAGAGTTCTAAGTTGGAAGGGACAATGGGATCACTTAGTCCAATATTAAATAGAAAAAGGATTTTCTTTATGATAGAACTGAAAAATGACTAGCTATCCAGCTTCAGCTTAAAGATCTTCAGGGAAGGGAAACATATAAAAAGAACCTTGACACAATAATGCAAGAAATAATGACTGAAAGTTGTCTTAGAGTGATAGAACAGGAAAGGAAAGTAGAAATAGAAAAAAAATCTATTGATCACCATCTCAAAGATCATTTGTGGATAATACAAAGCAATATTTTTGCCAGATTTCAAAACCCTCAGATCAAAGACAAAATGTTGCAAGAAACAAATAAAAAAATCAAATATGTTGGAGCTACAATTAGAATTAGCAGCAGCCACTACAAAAGACCACAGATCCTGGAAATCAAAAGAAGTAGGCCTGTGACCAAAAATAGGATAAGATGGGGATACAGAAGGGTGTTTAGATTAATTTGGAATAGGGTAATGTATATAAATTAATGGGAAAGGAATGAAGAGGGAAGGAAAGGATGGGGGGGGGAAGATGAAAGAGAGATCTATAGATGAGGGGAGTTAAGGAGCAGAATTAAGTAGAAGAATTAACAAGGATAGGAAATAAGAGATATACAGAAACACTACAATAAGGATCAGGAGTTTATGCTGAAAAAAAGTAAAGCTAGTAATCATTGATCTTAGAAAAGTCAAACTTAAAAGTTTTAATCAAGAGAAAAATCTGTATTATATGTCAGTTATATTAATATTGTTTTAGATACATGTTTACATATGGGTAAATGTGTATGCATATATATACATATATACATATATATATATATATATATATATATATATATATATATATATATATGTGTGTGTGTGTGTGTGTGTGTGTGTGTGTGTGTTTGATTATATGTGGATATATATGTGTAATGCCAGAGAAACTGAGCAAGATAGAGATTAGAGAGTATTTAATGATTTATTAAATGGAGAGATATACTGGAACCAAATGGATCCATGGTTTGGTCCCAGGACTGAATGAGACTATTGTCTCCAAGAATCCAGCCAACAATGTGAGTTCTCAAAGACATATACACGTGGTTCAGATGTAGGGGGTAGACTGAGGCAGAGCTGGAGTCAGGGTGCTGAGAGTGGGAATGGCACTCTGACAGAGTGAGGTGAGCCACTGGAAATGAGATGACATAATCGGGGGAGGCACCCTGGACATGTGGAGAGGCATCTTGATAAGATAGTATCTGACATTCCAATAGCTTGGGATGGGAGAGACATTCTGATATTCTAAAACATAAGATCTTTTATCCTTATCGAATATTCTGATAAAGAGGGAGGGGAGGTTTTGCAGAACTGAGAAGCAGGGAAACCGAGACAAGACTAAGTCAGGATTATTAGGGAAACTGAGTCAGGACAATGAAAGAGAACTGTGGCATAACATATGCACGTAAGTATATGTGTGTGTGTGTGTGTGTGTGTGTGTGTGTGTGTGTGTGTGTGTGTGTGTATATATATGTGTGTGTGTGTGTGTGTGTGTGTGTGTGTGTATATGTATGTGTGTTGATCTGTGGATGGGTGTGAATCTATTTGTCTATCTATCTGTCCATCTATCTATGCTTAATTATATCCTGCTTGGAGGAGGTAGAAAGGTAGTAAGGGGAAAAAGGAATAAAGAAAAAAGTGTGCTGCAGAGAACAAAAGCATAACCTACTGGGCAGCAAAAATGGACACTCATGAATATAATTTCTTCTATTATCATATATGTTTTCTTGAAATGGAAATTTATTGGCATATATTTTGAATCTTCCTTGATATTCTGCTGACACATGGCAATACTTTGTTTTGTTCTGTTTTTATTTTCCTTCTCTGTCTTTCTTTTTTCTATTGTCTTTTCTTATTTTGTATTTAGTTCATTAAATCATTTAAAAAATCTTTCCCCTATGCCATGTTGCTATAAAATATAGTCAATGTAGTAATATAAATCTTCAAATAAGTAATAATCATTTTATTTTGTCCATTGAGAATAAATTCTTATATTCACAGAATACTTTATAGTTTGTGAAATATTTTCATTTGTTTAGCATCATGTACTAATTAGACAGATGGCAGAGGTATTATGATCTCCATCTTATAAATGAGAAAACTGAGATTTAGAAAGTTTTATCATCATGTCCAAGGTCACATGGCTTATAGGAAGAAGAACTAAAACTTGAATCCAAGGCTTCTAATGGCAAAGGCACAGTTCTTTTTACTTCTCATTAGAAATGGTACAAGGGAGCAACAAATAGGGATTTAGGGATATCTTAGCTTTGTTTCCCAATGACATTTGTTTGAACTGAAAATGTAGAGTTTGAATCATGATAATTTATGGAAGAATCCAACTGATTGGAGAGTAATATTCAGAATAATAAAAGGGATTATTTTGGTCTCACTGTGGTGAGGAATAGACTGGGTTTGAGTCAGAGTAGACTGAGAGCCCTTTAGTGAAAAATTTAAAAATCAGTAATAACTCTAATTATAATTTATATTACATCAGTAATAGTTGAATTAGTAATTACTTCGTATACTGGACAAAACAATTGGTTTTACAACCAGGAAGATTTGGGTAAAATTTTTCTGATGTGTGACTTTTATGTACTGCTGGATGACTTCTGTGTACTAGCTGCATGACTTCTGTGTACTGCAAATAATTCCCTAATACTTCCCTATTAAGTTATTAAAAGATTCTTATTTGAATCTAGAAGGAGTTACTCATGCTGATGAAATAATAGATCTTCCTTATAGTACCAACTCACATTTATGCACATTTTTAATGCTGATAAGGTAGTGAGGACAAATGTTTTTCCTACTTTATATATAAGGGAGCTGAAATTTCCAAGAAATTATGTAATTAGCACCATGTCACATAACTAAAAAAATCTCAGAGGTGAAACCATGTCTTTTTATTTCAATGCAGTTGACTATCATGCTGCCTATGTTTGAATGATGTAGACTTCTTTTTATTTAAGTTTGTGGATGTTCTGAAGATAGGTAAAAATTTTAATGTTTTGAAAATCAGGAATAGGATAAGGTAGGGATTGATTCTAAACATTATAATTTGTGGTGAATTAAGACTTAAAGAGTATTGCAAGAGATGCCTGAACCATAAATATATTTTCCTTCAGTTACCCTTTTACCTTACTCAATGGTGCCTTCATTTCTCACCACTATAGATAGATAGCAGATTCAGTGGAAGGAAGCTAGATCGTATAATGGATTGAGTGATATCTTTGGAATCAGAGAGATGAGTTGAAATCCTATTTCACTTAACTGTTAGCATATTAGTTGACTGTTTATGTATGAAACATTTGTAATGAGAGAGTTTGTGGCACTGAGATGATAAATTTGTATAGTTAAAAAAATTTTTTTTGAGTGTGGGGAAGGTCTGTTATGTACATCATTGCTGACTGTGTTCCATTAAGATTATCAGTCTGTATGTACACAAATATGAAGAATAATCTGAACTAATTGTCTCATATTTATGTTTTTCTTTGGGTCAACTTTATAAAAAAAGAAAGGCAAAGCAAAACAAACTACCCTTCCTCCTGCCCCTGAGATTTAACTGTCTCTTTTTCTTCATCTGTAAAATGAAGGGGTAGAACTCAATGGACTCTGAAATCCCTCCCAGATCTAAATCTATTATCCTGCAATACTGTGAGTCATTTCTTTGGCTTAAAGTATATATAATAAAATGCAAGTACATGCCTTGGGTGGCTCCTTTACCAATTAGCATCCACAATTACATTATCAAGTTGGTGAGAAAGATTAGGCCCCTGAGAGAATAAAGAGTAGGACAGGTAAATTTTATTGGTGACAAATGGGTAGAGAAGTCCTGGGTAGATGAAGCAATAGAGGACCTTAAAAAGCCTGGGGTAATGACTGTACTAGGATTTTTATGAAGTCAAGGTGGGGGGGATCATGAAGACAAATTTCAAGTAATTTAAGATATTGCCAAAGAATATCCCTGTCAAGGTTTTCTCAAGATTTACAAATGAATGGTTGGGTATAATACATGATGTACGTGAAAAACCATTGTACTGTTTTATGCATTTATCAGGACTGAAGGTATCATAATAAGACTTACTTATCGATGTCTGAAAACTTGATTTTCTATCCAATGAGACATTATTAGATGTTAGTTACAAAACACACATGTAATGAGTTTATAAAATTTGAAGTACACATATATAGCTACCAAACTATAACCTTCAGACCTTTATATTATTGCAACTTTAAAAATGTCTAAAACAACAATTATTTGGTCTCTTAAGGGAGGCTTAAAGCAAAATAGAATTATTTATCCTAAATTAACATGTTTGTTCCCACTACACTGGGGACAACATATACAAACATGTGTATATTCTCATGTGTGTGTATATATATATATATGTATATATATATATATATATAGTGGGTATATATGTATGTATGTATGTATGTATATATATATATATAGTGGGTATATATGTATGTATGTATGTATATATGTAAAATCCCCAAAAGCAATTCCATAATAGATTACAAGTTCAATATCAATCAGTAATATGATGCTATTAACAAAATTAACATCATACTGGTTATATTAACCGGAACTCAATATATAACCTCAGAAAGATATTCTTTGCTCTTCAGTTTTGTGTTAGTCAAACTTGTGTTAGAAGATTAGGCCCAATCTTTGTCTTTGGAAAAACAGGAATGAATGAGTACATAAAATAACAAAATTGGAGTAGGAAAAAAGAGTAAAGGAATTTGGATTACTTAGTCTAAGGAAGTGATTTTAAATATTCTCGAGTTTGTGAAATCTTGTTCATGAAATCTAACTTGTGAAATCAGTTGTAGAACCTCAAGTCATGGCATTAGTACAAAGTGGATTACAGGAGTCATGGAAGTGATGCTAACTAAAAATAGATGCAATATTGTATGGTGTGCAGTGTCCTTTTGTTACTTCATATGGGACATTAGTTTTGTTCTTTTCCCTTAAAATAAAAAGAAATGGGAATTGGTTGTTCATTTCATTGGCATAGAGAAATCCCAGATGCAGAAAGTCTTTCACAAAATAGGTCAGAACCATCTTTGCAACCGAGAGTCTTAGAGATTTGTTTAGAAAAGCAGGAAGTTAGGTGACACAAGTTCTCTAGGGACCAAGTAAGCATGTGACTCTAGTGGGACTTGAATCCATGTCTTCCTAGATAGTTCTTTATCTGCTATGCTATATTACCTTCTATTCTATTCTGTCATGTTACATTTCATTATGTCATGTTTCATTATATTATATATAATATACATAGGACATAATATATAATATATGATATAATTATTGAAGTTTGCCACATCATATCATGTCCTAGCATATCACACATATATTTTTATATTATAATCCAAATTTCTAAGGTGATGCCATCAATGGTTGATCAAGTATATGAATATAATGGAATACTATTGTGCTATATAAAAATGATAAATATTGTGATAACATTGTGTGATGATCAACTATGACAGACTTAGTTCTTCTCAGCAGTACAATGGTCCAAGGCAATTCGAAAGGACTTGTACTGCAAAATACAATTCATATCCAGAGAAAGAACTATGGAGTTTAAATGAAGATTGAAGCATAATATTTTCACTTAATATTTTTTCTTTTTCCCTTTTGTTCTTATTCTTCTTTCACAACATTACAAATATGGAAATGTTTAACAGGATTTTATGTATACAGCCCATATTGGATTATTTGCTCTTTGGGTGGTGATGAGGGGGGAGGAAAAAGATGGAGGAAGAAAAATTTGGAACTCAAAATCTTACAAAAATGAATATTAAAAACTATCTTTGCATGTAATCAGAAAAAAATACTATTAAGTGCAAAAAAACCACAAACTATTCTTTTGTCACGTTTCCTCCCAGCATAATTTTCTCTGAGAGGCTTAACTTAATTTAGTTAGGAAGACATGGAAACAATGTTTGGCCATATTCAAGGCCTGCATATTTAATAACAATTTATCCTTTACCAACTTGTTACTACTAAAAACATGCCTTTTGTTAACTCAAACCAGACAATCAACCAAGCGGAAATTTGTTTGTAAGAGCACAAGCCTGTAAACATCACTTTTTCCTTTAACTGGAAGTGTTGCCTTGTTCTAAGACAGCCTTAATTATAGCTAGCACTAACTCTACCAACACTCTAACACCCTCCTTTTTTTTTTCTTGCCCAGGACAAGATCAAACCTAATTTTCTTAAGGTAAGCTAAAAGAGTAGCTCAGTATTTAAAAAAATACAGTGCTGAAAAAAAAAGAATAGGAAATTTATTATGTTATGTATTATGTCTGATGCATTTCCCTGAGGGAAGAAGGGATTTTCATCAACTTGCTAAGTGAGAGTAATAGTTCACATTTCCTTAATGTTTTAAGATTTGTAAAGTACATTAATTCAGTTGAACATTGGAGGGATATTATCACTCCAATTTTACAGACGAGGAAACTGAGCTTAAGAGATTTCAAGTTACTTGCCAGGATCTCATAAATGTATGAAGTGGCATTCAAATTCTTATTTTTCTGACTCCATTTACTGCTCTATCCATTCTATTGGGCATTTATTTAAGAATTTTCAAAACAGCCACAGAGACCTTTTCTATTGCCTCTTTTATCTCATCACCCTTGAGAAACAGCAGTGAGGCAATACATCTGATTTCAGATCTGGTCATGTAGTCGAGAAGAAACATGCAGCTGCATGTGGTGCAGTGGCCTGGAGTCAGGAAAACCTGAGTTCAAATCCAGCCTAAGATTTATTAGCTGTATGACTCTGGGCAAATCACAGCTCATCAATAGAAAAGGGGTGAAAATAGCACCTCCCTCCAGAATTGTTGTAATATTAAATGATATTATAATTGTAAAGTTCTTAGCACAAGATAAATATTATAAATCACTGTTATTATTAGGGGTAAAGAGGTCAGTGATGAGTTTGCCTGTCTGAGGAATGCTCTTTGAATTATGTTCTAATATATAAAGCTCTTTGCAATATAACTTCAATCTACCTTTCTAGACTGGCTTCATATTACTCCTCTTCTAGGTTACATTCCAGCCAAACTATATTTCAGACTTTTCATTATTCATCTGCTGGTTCTCCAGTTAGTCTGAATTTGAGATGTTTTCCTAGCAAGATAAGTAGGCTAATATTTCATCAAAAGATAATTATCATGTAAATTTCTTTTTTCTTCTCTTCTTCTCATATTACATATTATTCTATATGTATTTATTATACATATTACATAGATTATATATTACACATTACATATTATATATATTACACATATTTTATATGTATTTTTTTATCTGTTCTTTCTCTGTGTGCAGGTATTGTCTTTTTAATATATTCTTTATAGTTAGCTTGACTATTTATCATAGAATAACATTCATTTAAAGTTGTTTTTAAAACAATATTATATTACTATAGAAGTACCTTTTGGTTCTGCTCATTTTGCTCTTCATTATTTCATGCAAATCTTTTACCTCTCACTTTAGATACTCTCTCCCACCTTAGAATGAAAGAAAAACAAACCATCCATTAAAAACATATATAGTCCAAACAAATTTATGCATTGGCCATGATATATATGAAAATACATAATACATATATCTGTTTCATTTTGTGTTCTGAATTCTTTACCTCTCTGTTAGGAGGTAAGTAGTATGTTTCATCATTGGATAAATCACTAGAATCATTACACTGATCAGAATTTCTATGTCTTCCAAAGTTGCTTATCGTATTATTGTTGTTTTATGAATTGTTCTTGTTCTGTTCACTTCACTCTCTATCAGTTCATATAAGTCTTACCAATTTTCTCTCAAACTACCCTCCTCATAATTTCTTATGACATAATGATATTCTATAACATCCATAAAAGTTGTTCAGCTATTCTCCAATTTCTGAGCAGTTTCACATCCACATTCACATTCTTTTCTATCATAAAAAGAGCTATAATTAATTTTGCACAACTTTAGTTAGCATTTATTTTCCTTAGGTTGAATCCCTCCCTTAATCTACTCCTAATTCACCCTTCTTTTTCCCTTTTTTCCCCCCATTGAGTGAAATGTATTTCTGTGGTCAACTCTGTATGTGTTTATATATTCTTCCCTCCTTCATCAGTTTAATTGAAAGTGAAGTTCAACTGGCAGCTATTCACCCCTTTTCTTTTCTTTTTGTTTCTCTTTCTTTCTTTCTTTCTTTCTTTCTTTCTTTCTTTCTTTCTTTCTTTCTTTCTTTCTTTCTTTCTTTCTTTCTTTCTTTCTTTCTTTCTTTCTTTCTTTCTTTCTTTCTTTTTTCTTTTCTTTTCTTTTTTCTTTTTTTTTTTTCTTTTTTTGCTGAATCAATTGAGGTTAAATGAGTTGCCCAGGGTCACACAGCTAGAAAGTCTGAAGTGTCTGAGTTCAGATTTGAACTCAGGTCCTCCTGAGGGGCTGGTGCTTTATCTGCTGTGCACCTAGACACCCACTCCCTTTCTCTCATTTGTGTAGATGTCAATTTGTACATTCTGATTATGGGAGTTAATTTCCCCTAATTTGCCTTTTCCTTCTTTCTCTAACCTCCATAGTATAGTTCTTCCCTTCTCTGTCCATTCTTTTCTTTAGATCATTGAGACATAACAGAACCATGTCTAGTTCATATCTAATTTCAGATTCTTAAACTGTGGTTGATGGGATTATTGGGTCTTATAACTGAATGTATGGGTCATAAAATTATGATTATATATCAGTAAATTTTTAATTTGTATAACTATTTTATATACCTGTATATCTATAGTCACATAAAAAATTATTGGGCAAGAAGGTGTTGCAAATGAAAAAAAAAATTAAGAAGCTCTGCCCTATATGACTCTGGAGGATGATAAGGTTCAGAGGAGATGTGTCATTTCTCCATAAATGAATATAAGCACTTTATCTTCCTTTAGTCACTCATAATTGATTATTTCTGTTTACTTTTTGTATTGCTTCTAACTCTTGTGTTTTACCTTTGAAGTTTTTGTGGAGCTCTGATCTTTTTTATCAGGAATGCTTAGAAGTCCTCCATTTCATAAAGGTCCATTTCCCGCTTTGTGGAATTAGACTCAATCTTGCTGTGTAAATTGTTCTTGACTGTAACCCTATATCCTTTGCTTTCAGAAACATTAAATTTCAAGCCTCCTATTCCTTTTATTTGGTAGTTGCTAAATTGAGCATGATCTTAAACTGGGTAGTTTCTCAGTTTTTGAATTCTTTCTTTCTGGAATCTTTCAGTGATTTTTCTTTGACCTGAAAGCTCTAGATTTTGGCTATAATTTTCCAGGGGGTTTTCATTTTGATGATTTCTTTTAGGAGGTAATCAGTGGATTCTTTCTATTACACGACCCTCTTATTTTAAGAGGTTTAGGCAGATTTCTTTTGTGATTTCTTGAAGCATGATATCTAGATTCTTGTTTTAGTTATGATTTTCAGATAGTTCAATGATTCAATTATCTCTGTCCTTTTTATTTTATAACTCAGTTATTTTGATGTCTTATATTTTCTTTTTTTTTCAGTGTTTTCACTTTGTTTTAATAATTTTTTTGGACTTATTGACTTCTATTTGTTCTTTTCTACTCTTCAGGGAGTTTTTATCTTAGGCAAAATTTTATACCTCTTGTACCAAACTAATTTTCTTTCTAATTCTTTTCTATTTACTCTTGCTAGCTTTCTTATTTCATTTACAAAAAATTTTTAAAAATATTCTTCAAACTTGCTGCATCTTTTTCAGGATTTCTGGTTGAATTTATGCCCAAGTTGTGTTTTTATTTGAGACTTTGCTTGTATTTGTTTTGGAATAATTGTCTTCTCAGTTTCCTCATAAGTAAAAGATGGATAACAATAGCACTAATCTCCCAGGGTTTTTGTGGGGATCAAATGAAATATAATTGTAAAGAACTTAGCACAGTGCCTATTATGTGATAATTGTTATGTGTTCTATTCAGTCATTTTAGTTGTATCTAATTCTTCATGACCCCAATTTTGTGTTTCCTTGGCAAAAATACTGAAATCGTTTGCTGTTTCTTTCTCCAATTTATTTTCATAGATGAGGGACTGAGGCAAGCAGGGTTAAATAACTTGCTCAGTGTTCCATAGCTGGAAAGTATCTGAGATCAGATTTGAATTCACAAAGATGAGTCTTCCTGATTCCAGGCCTAGTACTTTATTCAATATACCATCTAAATGCACCCCCTTACACTACACTTAATCAGCTTCTATTTTAGAGACTGTTCTTTCAACAAACTGCCAAGAATTCAGAGCTTTGGAATCTCCCAATTTCAAAATTTACAAATCCCTGCTATTCTCCTATAGATATCATGGTCAAGGGCAGTGAGAAATGGGTGGAGAAGTAGAGGGAAGAAACAAAGCTAAGCTCAGTGGGCAAGGTCATTTTCCTCTGCTTAGCCACATTCCTTCCTTCTTTCCTTCCTTCCTTCCTTCCTTCCTTCCTTCCTTCCTTCCTTCCTTCCTTCCTTCCTTCCTTCCTTCCTTCCTTCCTTCCTTCCTTCCTTCCTTCCTTCCTTCCTTCCTTCCTTCCTTCCTTCCTTCCTTCCTTCTAAGATCAACAGGGGAACACTCTTGATATGCACCCAACACACCTTGCTCTTTCTATTTGTCTATCACACATTCTCTTCCTATTATTCAATTTTTTAGAATTTCTCATTGGTTATATTATGTGACTTTCCATTGACCTCTATGGGATATTAATCTTTACAGACTTTCTTAATTAATTAAATAATATCTATACTATGCCTACCGGCCATAAATATTTCCCAAGATTCTATCCTGGACTTTTTTCTCTTTTCTCTCTATACTTTCCTTCTTTGTCATCTGCTCAGAGACGATTACTGAACCCATAGAAAACTGACGATTCTCATATCTACATATTCAGCCCTAGTCTTTCTCCTTTGTTCCTGACATCACCAAATGCCTACCAATCATTTAGAACTGGGAAATGTAGTTATCTCAAACTCAAAACATTCCAAACAAATCTCATTGTTTTCCCTCACCCCAATTCACCCCTCTTCTAAAATTTCCTGTAGATGTTGAGGGTACAATCATCCTTCTGTTCAAGTAAGTTCATAATTAATTTTACTTTCATTCTTGACTCCTCACTCTTTCTCTTCTTGCTCACATCTCCCAATTGCCAAATTTTGGAACTTTTTTTTCACATTAATTTCTTGGAGTTTCTTTCTCTCACATACATCCACTTTCCTCAACTTATACAGCCTTCATCCTAGTTTGGGCCCTTATCACCTCTTGTCTGGACCAACACAATAGTTTTCTAGTTGGATTTCCTTCTTGGTGCTGCTTCACTTTCCATATTGCTGCCAAAATGATTTTTCTGACTTTGTCAATCCCCTCACTCAGTAAACTCCAATGCTTCCCTATTCCCTTCAAGATTAAACATAAACTCTTTTGCTTGGCATTTAAAACTCATAATATGGCCAATTCCTAATTTTTGAGCCTTTTAATATTTTACTTTCTCTCTTACATACATTCTAAAACTCAGCTCAACTGGTTTACTTGCTGTTTCTCAAACATATAGTCCTACATCTCAACTTTTGTGCTGGCTGTCTGTTATTGTTCAGTCTTTGAGACCCCATTTTACTTGGAAAAGACTCTGGAGTGGTTTACCATTTCCTTCTCCAGCTCATTTTACAGATGAGGAAACTGAGGTAGATAGGGTTAAGTGACTTGCCCAGTGTCACACAGCTAGTAAATGTCTGAGGCCAGATTTGAACTCAGGCTTTCTCAACTCCAGGCTGAGTACCCTGTCCACTGTGCTACCTAGTGCATGTTACCCCTGTCGGAATTTACTTCCTCTTAATCTCAACTTCTTAGAATTCACTGATTTCTCTTAAGATACTACTCAAGTATACCTGTAATAAGAGACTGTTTCTGGTCCCTCCCAACCTTAGGTGCTAGGACCTTCTCTTCAATACCTGCTTTGTATTTACCTAGTACACATGTATTTATATATTACCTCCACATTTAGAGTGAAAGTTCCTTGAATGAAAGGATTTTGCCTTTTCTTTGGATACTAGTACCTAATATAGTATTTGACATATACTAATTACTTAATAAATAATTGTTGATTGATTCTTATTGATTACTGTATTGGTCATGATTGCTTAATGTGTGTTCTGTCACATTCATACTACATACATATGTATGCCTGTACTTCAACCACTTATGGTTTTGTCTTTATGTTATATATGTGTATCTTTCATAATTGATTTCATATGATATTTACACTTGTATAAAAAGTTACATATTAAATCAGGAATGTAACCACCTATCATAATACCTTTTTTTTTCCAAGGGTAAAAATCAGATTGCACTTAAAGTATTTTGATTGAAAGCATCTTTTTAAGGAATGTAATCCCTCATAAATTCAAAGACTGCCTCTCTAGATATTACTTGTTCTTCTAGCTATGCAGTGCCTCTGGCAGGGAATGAAGACCATTTCCCCCTACATCCCCAATAACCTGTGGGTTGGCTATTATTTTGTAGGTCTGAAAAGATGAGAAAAGAACAAGGGTTTCTTTTTCTTCTTTACCTTCTTCCATTTTCCCTTGTACTTTACACTAGAGGGTCTGCTTTCCCCCTTTGTCCATCTGTGAACTAAAGCACTTTGACAGGCCATCTTTTTCCCATTAAGAAGTAAAGACAACATCCCAATGGAATGTTTGGGTGTGAACTTAAAGGGGACCAGTTTGTGCCTGCCCTGTAGATCTCATTCTGACATGGGCCAGCCCACAGCAGGAGGCCTGATGAGAAAGCCATGCTTCTTGTGAGACTTCATTTGATGCTTTCTTTTCATTTTTCCAAGACTAACCCATGCAGAAGCCCTAGCATTTGGGTTCTGATAATGAGAGACTACCCATGTAATATATGAGGAGGACTGATAAGGGTAAGAGAATATAGAGAGGGTAAATGAATAACCTATTTAAATGCTATGTTTCACTTCAAGAGACTGACTTGGCTCAATATCAAATTAATATATCTTTCCCCTTGTGACATCTTGATGTCTAGAAATGTCCTAGCTTTGAGGCCTTGTCTAAATTATACGTCAACATGATATGCCCCAGTACCATCTTACAATGTGTTGCCAAACACCTGGGAAGTTGTGTGTGTATGTGTGTGTATGTGTGTGTTTAAATGTACAGTTTATGTTCCTTAAATGGCTTCAGGGTAAATGTCTAACTTTTTCTATGGAACAGATCACTAACAGCACAGGTGTTTTATAGACACCCGTATGTGTAACAGCAGGTAGGGGATCTTTTCAAACTGGCTGTTCTCTCTTTAGGCAATTACTAATATACAAATGACTCTTTGCCCACACATGCTGAAATTTCTGACTGCCCTAACAAGCTCTGTGGTTGAAGCATTAGAGGAAGAGACCAGAGTGGCTTGGTTTTTCTGCTTACCGAATCCTCAGCTATGAAGGTTGGGGAGAAGCCCAGGATGGGCTCTGAAGTACAATCCCTTTTTTGGCTGGAAAAAACCAGTGTTCAGCAGCTAGTGGATGAGTTCCTTTGAGACAGCTATTTCTAATACTTCCCTTGAGGGAGAAAGAAAAAAAAAAACAACAACCAAGTGGCTTCATTGAGATGAATAATGACTTGGACCAAGTTCAAGAAAGCCTTATTTAACCCCATTAGCGTTTTCAGCTATTTAGCTAGTGTTCAGCTTCTTCACTTTGGATAAAAGGGCTCAAGGGAAAGTTAACAAAAGTTTTATTAGAACTGCCCTGATTTCTTGGGCTCTTCAAAATGCAACCTGGGCAGGGTAAAGATGTCATTGTTTCTCCTTTTTCTTGAAAACTAATCTGCTGGCTTGATTGGGTGGGTAATAAGACTTGTGTTCACACTTTTGGAATGTTTAACCCTGGCAATATTGATTGGGAAGATTCAGCTCTGGGGGAATCTAAATGGCCTTGTTCTTTCCTCCAAGAGGCCTTTGCTAGTCATTGTTCCCTCAGGAGACACTTCCACTGTGCTGTCTTTTCCACGGTACCAGTATGATGTAGTATTGACCTTTTGCCACTCTCCAGGGAGGAACCCTGGGTATTGCCAGTGGAAATAAGAGAAGTGAGATGAATAGCTCAACAGAGTCCAAATCTAGTTTAATGATAGGTGGAAAGGATATGATAACCAATGGAAAGCTGACTGGTAAAATTCCCATTATGCTGGGCTGCTTGGTAGAATTTCCAGGGGTGGTGGGCTACTACCAGTCCCTTTGGACTCCTGAAAAAATATTTTTAAAAATCGCTTCTAAGGGTTATTAATTCTAGTATTTAGGGAATAATTAGGGAAATGAGTACTTATGAGACAATACAAGTTTTGTACTAAAACATTTTGAAAAGTAGAAACATTGAAATCATCAACAAGCTACCTTTAATAGTATTTTCCAGAAAGCCAGGGAGGCCTAGAAGAACCACCTTTCAAAATGCATAAATAGACAAAATAAGTATTTCTAGGAAATCAACAGAAGTAGACACATAGGGATAATTCACCAAAAGGAAAATTAATGCCTTACCTACCTTGCTGGAGAAAAAAAATTAGCTACAACAGCATATATTTTCTTATAGTTATCTCATGTGAACTTCTGTTTTGCTCTGCTGCTTTAGTGAAACATAGATTTATTCCCTTTTGGGCTATCCTATTTTACACAGTGTTTGGTAAATGAATATTTAAAGGCACATAAAAAATCAATGTCTCCATTATAGAGACAACATCAAAGGCACTAGCTAGAATTGCTTCCATCTTTTTTGAGTTAGATTCCAAAAAGGGAAGGAGAGTATAACCTGAGAGTAGGAACTGATTACTTCCATTGAGTCAGGTATCTATGGGATTGTGGGATTTATGCAATGCTCATTGACTTAGAAATTTTTTTAAGTCATTTTTTTTTAATGTGAGTTCTATTTTCTTATCTCTCCTTTTCTCTCTCTAAACATGAAAGGACTGTGACATTACTTACCAAAGCACACTTGAGAGGCAGGACCAATATTACATCACTCTGTTAGGATCAAGTTACAGTGACTGTGGCTGATAAGACCAACACAAGCTTGGAATGCTCTGCCACAAGTCAGACACAAATAGTACATATGAACATTTGGGGTAGCTTCTCCATTTTGCATATTTCACATTTCCTTTGGGCTAATTAAATTCTGCTTTGCTCACATCATGCTAGATGGTCTTGTGCCAGTGTCTCTTCTGTCATACAAAATGGGAAACTGGCATGGTGATGTCTTTTGATTCATGGGTAAATTGAATTTAAGTGAGGCAGATTTGCATGAAGTCATCAGCTTCACTCTCCTAATGCCATCATTGTCCAGTAGCAGGACAGAGTCAAGATGACTGGTGATGACTCAAGATGATGACCTTGATGTTTTCAATATCTGACCAAACTCTAAATGTCCCATACCTGCTTCACCTGTCTTCATGGCCATTGGAACAAATTGTTCTCAGATGCCCATTCCACCAGGAGAAGTCTATACATGCCTGGGATAGCAGCCCCCTAACTCACTATAGAGTTTGAGATCCTTAGTTACCTTTAACCTGATTTAGCCCATCTAGTAAAATAGTTTACCTGGGTATAGTCACGATGTATGCTACAGCCACAGCTATAGCTACAGGTAGGGGAAAGTTAAGTGGATCAAGAGGACACCTAAGATGGAAAGCCCTTTAAAGACTTGGCAACCTTTACAATAGAGGTACTAATCTTCTCTGAACACACCCTACACACCTTATGCCCTATTCAGAATTGTATTTCAATAAATTTTATTTAAAAATTAGCCACGTTACTTTAACATTTTATACATGCAAATTTCTGAATACTTTATAAAGCATTTGAAATAAAGTATTGAATTTTATATAAATGCTTAAAACATATCGATTATTTTATTACTGCTTGTTACTCAGGTGTGCTTTGATATCTCTTGGAACATATCTTCATTTGTCTTTAAGTGACTATATGATCCATTATGCATATATATGTGTGCATACATATATATTCACAATACATATGTTTATATCTAATCTGAATATATCTATATCCACAGTTAGTATAAGTTACTGCCAGTAATGAAATGAGAATTTATTAATTATTAATCCATATTGATCACTTGTCTACAAATTAAAATTTAAAAGAACATGTAGAGAGGGTAAGTGACTTTTCTATAGCAAGTATGTCCCAAGTGAGTTTTAAATACAAGTCTTCTTGACTTTGAGGCCAGGACTCTACTATACCATTTTCCATACTTATATTTTAATTGCATTTGATAATTTCTGATAGTAATTAATCCTCATAGTGTTTATGTCAGAGATACAGTAGTTCAATAGAAGTTACTGAAGTGTCATGGTTACTTTTGATGTAGTTTCAGTTGTCTGGATTTAATACTCTACTTATATGTCTTTTGATCTGTCAGACTTTGATGCTAGAAATCTGGTAACTAGTGATCTAATTCTGGAGTTAAAAATCTATGGTGGGTTAATAATCAGAAACCAAAAGTGACCTCCCTAAATTCCTGTGGAGTTTACTTTGTACTGATTTCTATCACTTAATAATAAAGATAAATCTTAGTATATCACCCCACCTGTCCAATATTTTTACCTTTTAGGGAACACATATTGATTTAGGGCTTACTGTAGCAGATAGTCT